>NW_021472411.1:0-3801 GCF_001605985.2 Dendrobium catenatum | reverse complement strand
AGAGAGATAACCCAAATTCCATAAATCTAAACCTCCAATGTCATCCTTAGGCCATAACCACTAAAAGAATTTGATTCAAATAGGAAAGCATTAACTATTCCCCAAAGGATACTAAGAGATCCTACTACACAAGTTTGATCATAAAGTTATATCTTCAAAATGACTTTACAAGACTTCCTAAATAACTATTACACAAAACTTCCCAAGTGACTATCCAAATAATCCCTTCTCTTTTGACACAAAATTCTACCCAAAACAACTAATAATCAAGTGTCTCCTTTCATTTGGAGTGGGGTAGGAAAAACCTAAAGCTTTCCAACGAGAAAGTTTTATAAAAAAAAAAAAAAACTTCTCATTGTAGAGCCCTTATCACAAAAACATTCACAAAACAAATCCATCGATAAAGCCTCTTGATGTAAAACAATTCGCAAAACTTCTAACCATAAACTCATTCATAAAATCTCTCAAAACAAAACACTTCCTAAAATTTCCAACTCATGAAGGCATTCGTGAAACCTCTCGTTAAAACAAACTCATAAATCCTCCAAAAAGGTTCCCAACCAAAGAGCCATTCAAAAAAAATCTTTCAATCATGAAACAAATCACGAATCTTCTCAATGTGAAATAAATCAAAAGACTTCTCCATATAAAACAAACCATAAAATTTCTCAATATAAAACAAAACATGAAACCTCTCAATATAAGACAAAATATAAAACTTCTCAATATAAAACGAAACATATATTCAAATGTGGAACCCAACACTCATGTATTTCTCTAAATAACTTATAAAACTTTCAATCATAAAGCAAACAAATTTGCACTTGAACCATATATTCTTCAAATCAAAACATGAATCATGTGAAATATTTTCAATAATACTCATACATCTCACCTTTAATCATCAAGTGCAAAACCACTACTTGCCAAGGATCCCAGGTTAGCATCACATCATTGGAATGAAAGAAAATAGCCTACCTTCTTTGCCATTTTGATAGAAAATGCAAGATCATACACAATCCAACAAGATCTACTCATACTTGACGAAATAAGACCCCCAACAAGTTCACACCTTAACTCTTTCAAACAAGAGAGGATAACTAATATGCATTTCTATCGTGTTTGGAAGCCAATTTGTATGAAATGGGACTCAACTAACTGATTCACAAAGAACTTATGTTTGAAAGCCCATACACATGTTTTATGCTTCATGAGATAAATGTTATAAAGAAAAAAAAACAAAATAAGCATTTAGGCAAATGCAACACGAAAATTATAAGCTCATTTTTTTTGTTTTGAAATGAACAATCCACATAATATAGAGCAAATTAAATTTATTCATGCCAACAAAATAAGTCTACACAACCCAATTTATAAAACTTAACCAATGGATGATATATAGAATAAAACTTTGGATATAAACTAACTCAAGTAATGTCTAAGGAAAATACCAACTTATGTTCAAGCCTTCCCTTTTTTTTATTTTTGAGGTCTATCATGCATATACATCGCAAGAGATAACACCTTAGCAACTACAATTAATCAAATCTTTCGTATTATATAAGGAGTTGTTCTCGGCATGAGTATTCAACACTTTCCAACATAAAACCTTTCCAATAAACACATGAATTTGTTCTCCTTTTTAAAATAAATGCACATAAAATTGAAATATATTCTCAAATGTAAATATTCTTTACTGTCAAAACTTCGCCGAATATAAAACTTTCGCACACAAGCCATTTTCTAACATGGCACCACTTTGAGATTTCTCCAACATGAAATGATTTCCAATAATAGATATGCTTTTGAAACCCCTTTCAACATAAAACATAGATCGACTCTTAAAACTTAATATAGAGAAAATTTTCCATGCTTCAAGATAACAAACATATGAAAAGATCTTTTCAAATTTAAACTCACAAATTTGCTTTCATATTAAGACCATTCTGCACATAAGAAATTCATTCCAAGAAGAACCCATCAGATTTCCCATAACTTATCTTGTATGTTAAAGAATCTGGCTCCAAACTATTTTCAAATAGAAATAAAGAAGTGCATCCACTAAAGAAAGATTGAGTAATTTAATACTTAGAGAAATCACCTCTTCTAGCAAGCTATAAAGACAAATCCATCAAACAATGCTAGCAGTAATGACAATAGAATCTGAGAGCAAATACCCCTCCCTTCATTAAAACATCTTCACAAATATTTAGATCCACTAGCTCTTTGACCTCAAGGACCCATGTGGAATAAGATGTTGTGAAATAACATAGGACACTACACTCCAAGATAATTCGAAATACTTATTTCTCAAAATAGAGAATGGATAGAAAACATCACAAGAAACAGAGCACAAACTCAAGAAGCAAAGCATCAAAGGGTGCTCTCAAATATTATTATCTTGAAATAGAAAATGACAGAAGCCACTACAAGCAATGTTAATCATACCACATGAAAGGAACTATGAGGGAATCTAGTAACCTTAGTCATGTCAACCACCCCACCAACATAGAAACAAAAAAAGACGTGAAATCTTCAGTAGCATTTCACCAAATAGTTGATAGTCAATGGTTGTAAAATCTCACAAGACAATTCATCATAACCATCACGATTTATACACCTATTCGATTGACATTGAATAAGCAATCCTACAAGAAAACCCCCTCATAATCCATGCTATAAGCAACTCAGTAAGGAACTACACATGTATGCATATAAAAAGGAGACTAAAGGGGCTAGGTTTCAGATTTTTAAAGAACTCAAGTGCTATTCCTCTTTTGAATGTAATGCTTAAAACTCAAAGCATTCACACAGCACCTACATAAAGGACATGCTCATAAAATGGAAACAAACACATGCCTGAAGCGAAATAGCTTATGGAAATTATTCAGTGCTCATATAAGAGAAATCACAAGCCACCACCATCATTTTATTCATACCAAATACAACTAATCATGATTAACAATCACAACTCCCATCTTTCAAAAGCAGTTAAAGCCTCATTTGATACCCAAATAAGTATGATAAAACTAAACAACAAGAGGTGATATGGAATGCTTGGTCAAGCTAGCTCTAACAGAAATCAAACCATTTCAACTTCATACTGATGAAGATACACTAACTGGATAAGGAGGAGAAAGAGGGCTAGGGAAGAAGAGAAAGAAATAGAAGAGGAAGGGAGAAGAAGAAAAAGAACAAGAAGAAGAAGAAGAGGAAAAAGAACAAGAAGGAGGAGGAGAGGAAGTGAAGAGGACCTCACCTTGCAAGTTCGGTCGGCTAGGGCTCGGTTCTGGAGTGCGAAACTGAGAGGCAAAGAAGTAGAGGAGATTTCGGTCTGCCCTAGAGGAAGAAGAAATCACCCAAGGAGGCCAGCAGATCCGGCGTCTGGCCTGGCTGGGGGGGGACGTCGGGTTCCTTGCGAGCAGAGGAGGACGGGAGTAGGGGGCTTCGGCTTGTGCTTAGATCGCGCGAGGAGAGACGGCTCGTCGCCGACTGGAGCAAGGGAGTTCGGGCTCTTGGAACACAGAGGGAGCGGGGAGCTTTCTTTCTGCGAATCAGAGAGCACGGAGAGGGAGCAGGCCTTCGGGTACTGGCTCGGTCCGAACAGAGGAGAGACGGAGAGAATCAGTCTTGGCTTCGACACCATCTGGGCTCGCGAGCAGCAGAGACGGACGGAGCAGGAGCCGGCTGCCGTCTAGGGCTTCTGCGAATTAAAGGGAATCGGATAGGGAGAGAGAGCTCGGGCGTGAGAGGGAGAAGAACCAGGATCGAATGCCCTAGCCGAGAGCCTCGTTTGGGTAA
>NW_021472410.1:0-361 GCF_001605985.2 Dendrobium catenatum | reverse complement strand
TTTTCAGTAGTTTCTAGAACCGACCTTGTAATAACCGTTCGTACCGGACAAACATAGTTTGTACGAGACGATCAGTGTGTACGAAGACATTTCGTACACATATACAAATACGGTCGTTTCAAAGCGTTTAAGTAAAATCGTCCAGGATGATCCACGATCGTACGGGACGATCCACTGCGTACACGATCGTACGGGACGATCCACTGCGTACAGAATTGAAAACTTGCAGTTTTTGGGCGGTTTTTCTTGTCTTTGTATATATAGTCCAAATTGGACTTCCACCTAATATTTTTGTCATTTGATCTTCGTGCCTTTTGAGAGTGGATTCAAAGGAGGATTCCTACCACTAGAGCGTGAAGGC
>NW_021472409.1:0-214 GCF_001605985.2 Dendrobium catenatum | reverse complement strand
TTAAATATTAATATTTTTTAAAATAATTTTATTTTATTTATTAAATTTGAATATTAAAAAATTATAATAATAATCACCTAAATTTTATTTTAAAGTGAAATATTTCATATTTTTTTATAAAAATTTTGTTTAAGTTTTAAAAATCCCGCTTAAAGTTTAAAAATCCCGCCTAAATTTAAATTTTTTAAAAAATCCCACCTAAATTTAAAAATTC
>NW_021472408.1:0-1592 GCF_001605985.2 Dendrobium catenatum | reverse complement strand
TCAAAATAGTTCAAAAAAATCCAAAATTCTATGAATTCTGTTAAAGGCAGCATTAGTAAAAATGATAAAATCATCCGCAAAGCATAAATGAGAAATAGGCAAACCACCTAACGTTTTAAAATATAGATCAGGGTGATTCTGAAACAAGATATCAATGCCCCTAGACAAAATATCAGCAGCAATAATAAAGAGGGCGGGCGAAATAGGATCACCTTACCTCAGACCATTAGAAGACTTGAAGAAACCATGTTTAGAACCATTAATAATAACTGAAAAATAAACATTGTTAATACAGTTCTTAATGATATTAATGAAAGCAGAATTAAAACCAAAAAGTTTAAGGGCTAAATAAATCAAATCCAATCAATGTTATCATAAGCTTTAGCAATATCCAACTTGATAATCAGATTGCCCCCTAACTTTAACATCCAAATCATGAACTAACTCATGAGCCAACAAGATATTATCGGTAATGGCTCTCCCTTTCACAAAACCCATATGGTGAGGGGAAATAATGTTAGGTAAAAACACAGATAGACGATTACTAATAATTTTAGAAATCAATTTATTAAAGCAGGTACATAGGCTAATAGGATGAAAATCATTCCAAGTTTTGATAGAATTATTCTTGGGAATAAGAACTAAGGAGGTAGAAGAGAAAAATTTAGGAATCGGAGAACCCCCAAAAAAGTCTAAAACCGCATTATAGATGTCAAAAGAGATAATGTTCCAAGATTTTTGGAAGAACAAGGTGGTAAAACCATCATGACCAGCCACAGAGTCACAGTTCATATCCATAATAGTCTTCTTAACCTCCTCCAAAGTTGGGGTTCTATTAAGGAAAAGGTTATCCTCAATAGAAACAAGACTAGGAATAAAGGACAAGTCCATAGCAAGGTTAGAGTTGAAATTGTTGTTAAAAGATTTTAAAAATGCCCGATCGCTAAATTATTAATCTCCATAATATTGTCAGTAAGAGAACCATCCTCCTTATGGATTTTACTGATAGTATTCTTCACACGTTTTCTCTTAACAAGCTCATGAAAAAACTTGGTATTCCTATCTCCCTCAACCAAATGTTTATCAGCCGCTTTTTGCTTCCAAAAAATATCTTCCTGATTTTGAAAATTAATCAAATCAATTTTATACTTATTTAAGAGCGCTAAATTAGCCACAGAAGGATCATTACTATATAAGATCTCGATCGAGTTAACAAGATGTTCAACATGAATAATATTAGAAAAGATGTTTCTAAAGACATGCTGATTCCACCAGTTAAGCACATATTTTAATCTTTTAAGCTTAAACCAAAGCCTCACCATACCTTTAACATCATTATCAGGATGAAGAGGAGCATTGCAGTTATTTTGAACAACATCCAAAAAGGAATTATTGAGCAACCATATATTCTGAAATCTAAATTGAGGAGGAGCATTATACTGCCTAAGGTTAATATTAATAAGTAAAGGAGAATGGTCCGATAAACTCCTAGTAAGATGTTGAACATTAGTACAGTTAAAAAAATTGATCCAATCATCATTAAAGAGAACACGGCCAAGTCTTTGCCATAAGTGACCCCTATTCCAAGTGAA
>NW_021472407.1:0-397 GCF_001605985.2 Dendrobium catenatum | reverse complement strand
AAACTTTGGAATTGCCTTTAGAATAGGAGCACATGGAGGGGTGAAGAACCCCACAATACTTAGATCTCATGAAATTCGCCCATAAAGAGTTATTGACCCTGAAATTATACCAAAGTTTCAAAGAAAAAATAGTAGCCATATCCAACAGGGACTTACAACCAAGGTCGCCTTCCTGAGTAGTGCCACAACACTTAGACCAAGACGACCAATGGATTTTAGAGTTATTAGAAGAACCCCTCCAGAAAAATCTATTAAAAATCCTCTCAAGTCTCCAACAGATTTGCTTAGTAGGAAACAGAACTTGAAAAGAATAAACGGGGATAGAAGCAAGCACACTTTTGATAAGAACAAGTCTACCACCATAACTCAAGAAATTAGAATCCCAAGAAACCAACTT
>NW_021472406.1:0-270 GCF_001605985.2 Dendrobium catenatum | reverse complement strand
AACCTTCCAAAAGAGCTTCGGGTCCTTGATTCGGACCAATTTGGGCTCGGATAGGGTCGAATTTGGTGTCGTTGAGTTCGTATTTCTGAGACGCTCAGTTCGACTATAAGTTTGCTGAAATCGGAGTTCAGGTGCTCTCGGAATTAATTTTTTAAGTTTCCAACTAGCTTTTGCCTCGAGATTCGTGCCCGATCAAGTTAATTTTCGCATGACGTATCAATAGTATAAAAATTTTAATTTTTTAACTAAAAAGCCATTTTAAGAAGCAAT
>NW_021472405.1:0-205 GCF_001605985.2 Dendrobium catenatum | reverse complement strand
ACATTATGCCTCTAAGTGTAAAGCCACCCGTTCACGTCAACATCCTCATCTCTAAACACTTAATTTTATGCTTATCTTTTAACGCCCAATATGATGCACCATAAAGCATTGCAAGTCTCTGTTATGCCGGTCCAGCATGGATCGGCTCAACTTGGACCGGCCCAGCTGGTCCGGGTTTTCTCCAGGCGGAGACGGCCCAGAGACC
>NW_021472404.1:0-201 GCF_001605985.2 Dendrobium catenatum | reverse complement strand
ATTAAGGTATCTGGGATGTTAATCAACTTTTGAGGTTTTCTAATTGTTGGCATCCTCCTCCACTTGATTGGATTAAAGTCAATATAGATGCTTCCCTATTTAACTCCTACGAGGCTAGAATTGGAGGGGTTTTTCGAGATCATAAGGGGAGGTTCTTATTGGCTTTTGGCAATGCTTCAATCCACTGGGATTTGACTGCTC
>NW_021472403.1:0-305 GCF_001605985.2 Dendrobium catenatum | reverse complement strand
AGGAAGAAGGAAGACAAGTAAGAAGCTCCTCCTCGACCACCGTCAGACTTCTGTCGGACCACCACTTGAGGCCGGACTTCTGTCAGGCCACCACTTGATGCCGAGAGTACTCTCGAAGTACCGCCCTTCTACTGCGGTCTTTCAGACCCATGTCTCATGCCAACTACAGTCCTTCTGACCTGCATCACCTACTATGATCCTTCTGACCTCCATCACCAGACAATGGTCTTTCCGACCTCCAACCTATCAACTATGATCATGCCGACCAAACAAACATATCTATGTAACTCCCACCATGTAATGTG
>NW_021472402.1:0-221 GCF_001605985.2 Dendrobium catenatum | reverse complement strand
TGGATCGGTCACCTGGAACAAAAACAGAGAAGATAGTGGCAAAACAGAGACAAATGCTAGGAATACCTCTGTATATTCTTCCTTCCAGTAAAAGTGTTTTGTAAAGAGTATATCTGCTTCTCTCTTTCCCCCCCTCCTATATGTATTACTCTCTATTTCTATATTTAGAAAATAAGGAAAAAGATGTTAAAAAGTACTAATAACAGAAAGTAGAATTAAGG
>NW_021472401.1:0-230 GCF_001605985.2 Dendrobium catenatum | reverse complement strand
CGTTTGCAGTACATGAAGTAATAATATATGAAGATGCCAGGTACTTCATGCCAAAGAAGCAAAAGTCGTCGAGTTCTCTTAAGGCTAGAGCATCAAATTCTAAGGTTGCAAAGAAACCCAAGCAAGAAGGTGAGAAGAAGCGTGTAGAGAGAAAGAAGTCAACGCCGACTCTTCCTAAATCACCAACCATTCATAAAGAAAAGAAACATGTACCTCATCTTAGGAGTGAC
>NW_021472400.1:0-326 GCF_001605985.2 Dendrobium catenatum | reverse complement strand
GGAGGCAGGCGGGGGGAATATGAAGGTAGTGCAGATTATGGAGAGAGGAGAGAAGAATATCAGCGTAGAGGTGCTGAATTTCAGCGTCGAGTTGCTGAATTTCAGCGTCGAGGTGCTGATTTTGAAAGGGGAAGAGGAGATTATGACGAAGAATTCGGTTACCAACGTAGGAGGGAGGATCGGGACACTTGGGGAGCACCTCCTCTTCGAGGAACGGGAGGTTACGGAGATTTTCGGGGTAACGGGAGGGATCCGAAGGTGAGGAAGTTGAAGATGCCCATCTTTGAGGGTGAAGATGGCCATGGCTGGATATACAAGGTGGAGCG
>NW_021472399.1:0-214 GCF_001605985.2 Dendrobium catenatum | reverse complement strand
CCTAAGGTAATACTTGAGTTCGCAAGCAATCCTAACCTAAATCGAAGATCCAATAGCGACAAACTTGCTGCCCAGAATAGAAAAACAGCAGATTTCTGCTGTTTACAGTAGAAAAACAATACTAATCCAGGGAAAATCTGAGAGAAAACTCAAAGAAAAGCTTGTATTCCACTAGACGATGAATAAAACAGCAAAGATACAATTGATCCTCAAT
>NW_021472398.1:0-477 GCF_001605985.2 Dendrobium catenatum | reverse complement strand
TAACACCAAGACAATACACTACAGCGCCAATATGAGACATCGAAAATTATACGCCACTTCAAGACTGATGGGCCTCAAAAGCCAGAAATTATTATATGCGGAGGCTAAACTTAGAATGATGTCAGGAGATCAATTAGAATGTGTTATATTAACGGTACCGAACAGAGTGTGACCTAACACATTTTAATTAATCTCCAAATAATGTTCGACGTCCGCACATAATAATTAATCCTTAAAAGCAAGAAGAGCTGCTTGTTCTAAGGGAGTAATTATTCCGTCAGGTTACCGAATGCATCCGAAAACCAATATCAAAACGCCACGTCACTAAAATGCTTGGTACAGCGCGCTCGGTACACTCGATATGCTCGGTATTTTCACCCGATGGAATAATTTTTCGTTCTAAGGGCATCTTCAACGAGCATCCATACAAGCGGCAAATTAAAATACATTTTTTTATTTTATCTCGATGATAAACGG
>NW_021472397.1:0-237 GCF_001605985.2 Dendrobium catenatum | reverse complement strand
TTTTGGTCTCCAAACCCAATGTGTACTACGGTGAATGGTACAAGTGTGTGTTATGTGTCCTAACATGCCACATGAAAAACATCTAATACAAGGAAAAGGATTTCTTAATCGATTCAAGTTATAATGCCTCTTCCTAGGTTTTGGCTTTAGATCAGGTATTGATGTATGCCTGATCAGTACACCCCTAGTACTCTGAGACAGTTGTATATGATAAATAAGTAAGCATATGAGATTGCA
>NW_021472396.1:0-268 GCF_001605985.2 Dendrobium catenatum | reverse complement strand
GATGACCCTAAGGGCCTATTTAGGATGAAATTATTAAGTGCGATCACCGGATATTAGCCAGAGGCGAATCAGCATGCGCTACATCATCATTTGTTGTTTACCGGTGCTATATACCGCCGTGTATCAGGGTGACATGACACATCCTGATTCACCTCTGGACTGTTTGATGACCACATCTAATAATTTCTCCTATTTGGAATGGCTTCAACATTTCTTCAAGGTGGTAAAATTATTGTGGAATAATAAGTTTTTTAAAAATTGTTATTAA
>NW_021472395.1:0-327 GCF_001605985.2 Dendrobium catenatum | reverse complement strand
ACACTATCACTGTGCTTTATTCAATAACATTGAAGATTTAATTTTTAGTCAATTCAGTGTCATCCTCTTTATTTATGAGCACTACAATGGTATCTTAGTCAACACCGTAGTATTTAAAGCACTGCTTCATCAAAAAATTAGCTTGGTAGTGTTGGGTTCTATAGAAAATGAATCTCACAGTGCAGTCATTTCAATGCCTTAAAATCATTTTAACCACTCAAATAATGCGGTGCTCTCATTTCTACACCGCCATGGAAATGAATTTATAACTTCCAAGGGACACGCCACTCAAGTAAAAAGATGCACTTGTTCACTTGATAACCATTT
>NW_021472394.1:0-430 GCF_001605985.2 Dendrobium catenatum | reverse complement strand
GGGAACATTAAATATAATAAATATCAGAGTGCTTATCAGTTATTTGACTTGAAGATAATCTTAAAAAATCCGCTGTACAAGTTAATCATTTGTTTATAGTGACATCCAGTGAAAGCTTGTTGTTCAAATAAAGTTAACTTCTTTAACCAATGATGAGACAAAAGGACTACGAACCTTGACAGTCATGTAATCACGAGTAAGGATATGTCTTCCATCCTTCGAAAATTTAATATCCGAAACTGAAGCAATGATCTCCGTGAAAAAGGACCTAGGCCCAGGTGTCGCACGATCCTCAAATCTGTGGGATGAAACAGTCCACCCAAAAGTTCAGTTTGCGGCTAAGAATCCTGCCCACAGGCTACAAATCAGGACCAAACTGTGAAAATAAAACTTGACAAAACCCTAGGTGAACACAAACTCAGATAACTAA
>NW_021472393.1:0-392 GCF_001605985.2 Dendrobium catenatum | reverse complement strand
TGTCAAACAGGTTGACCATAAACCAGAATTTTCAAGTTGTGTCAAATATTGAACCCCGTATATGTAGCCACGCACCATATTGTAGAGATTTTGTTGTACATATATTTTGAAGATAAATGAAGGAAAACTTATGAATGAGTATTTTTTATTTATTGAAAGTTAAATAGTGTCTATGTTATATGTTAATAATTAAAGAAATATGAAAAGATATTTTAAATTATATATTGGGCTTGTTCAATTATGGGCCAACACAATATAACATATTATGCTTATAAGTCATATTAGGTTGGGTTGTCACAAATGACTTGAGCTAGGCTGGCCTCCAATTTGAATATAACACATTATATACAACAATCTTGTAATTGCATTGGTGACGACAAATCAAACATTCC
>NW_021472392.1:0-285 GCF_001605985.2 Dendrobium catenatum | reverse complement strand
TGAATCCTCATTGTAGGAGTTCATCAACTTGCTTCTTTAGCTCGGTATGTTCGGTCGGGTTCATACGGTAGTGAGGGAGGTTGGGTAGAGATGCTCCCGGCACCAAATCTATCGCGTGTTGTATGTCGCGCAGGGGTGGCAGTTGGTTAGGCAAATCCTCTGGGAATACATCAGCAAAGTTTTTAAGAAGAGGCTTAACGGCATCGAGGATTGGTTCTTTCTGGTCCTCATCTACTTCTCTAGCCACAAGGGCATACATGGGTGCTCCTTGGGTGATCTCAGTTT
>NW_021472391.1:0-404 GCF_001605985.2 Dendrobium catenatum | reverse complement strand
CGTTCGCGGTCTGCATCATCCCTTGTCGCGTCAGCTCCTGCTCCGCCGTCCACTTCTCTTCTTTGTCTCGTCACATCGCATCAGCCATCAGTCAGGCGTCCGCGATTGACGACTCGGCGTCATCCCGAATTCCCGCCGTCGGGCGTCGGTTGTCTCTTGCGTCTTGCCCTTCGCCGTCTGCTGTCCACGAAGTCCAGACTCCAGACAAACTAACGTTCGCATGCCGGACTCAACGGAAGTCGCGTTTTCCGCTGCCGTCGTGCCGACTGGGCTCCCAATCCGCGTTGTCTAGTCCCGTTCCAGGCCTTCCGGCATTCTGTCGTCGTTTCCAACGTTCGTTGAGTCCGGTTTCGTCCGCAGTTATCGACGTCCTGAGCTGTCGCCCTAGAATTCATCCCGTCAAA
>NW_021472390.1:0-615 GCF_001605985.2 Dendrobium catenatum | reverse complement strand
TCTATGACTTTCATGTTATTGAAGAGAGCCATTATTTTTAATAATTAAAAAAATTGACTCTGCACTTTTCAATTCTTATAAAATTGCTTTTCTAATATATCTCCATTCAAGTTTTTTCTCAGCAAAGTTGGCATTTTTGAAGATGATTAAGATTTCGTTTGGGACAATTTTCGTACTGATTTCTAAAACTGTTTTTTTACTGCAAATTCAAGAAATTTTTATACTTGAAAGTTGTTTTAGAAAGCAAGAAGAAAGTTGTCCCAAACGGAACAACTTTTGGTGGAACAACTTTTGGCAACTACTTTTGCTATGATTTAAAAAAAATTATATTAAAAAAACTACTTTAGAAAGCAGTAAATAAGTTGTCTCAAACGAAATCTTCGTTTGTGACAGCTTTTGACCACCATTTTTTTTCTACTTTCAACAAACTTTTATGTCATAAAGCTACTGTTAAAAATGGTTAGAAAGCTAACCCAAAGTAATGGTAGCACTTTGCTGAAACTCTGAGGAATTTTGGTAGCCCTTTCAGGCTCCTATAACTTTCCTATGAGTTATAAATGTTGGATGATATTGTCAAAAATGTAAAATAGCGGGTGATAACTGAATAAAATAGAT
>NW_021472389.1:0-315 GCF_001605985.2 Dendrobium catenatum | reverse complement strand
TCGAATCCTGTTATTTTATTTTGTAAAGTTTGAAGCAGGGCTACCCGCCGACTAAGTGCATCTGCTACCTGGTTAAATTTACCCGATTTATGCTTCAGGACGAAATGAAAAGCTCCCATATATTCTACCCACGCAGCATTGCGCCCTTTTAATTTCTTTTGAGTGTTTAGAAACCTCAATGCTGTGGACCTCCGAAAGAGCACCGCGCGAACGGGTCGATTGGAAGGGACAGATTGGATCATGCATACGACTAACCATTGAGGATAGAGGCTTTCACTAACACACCTCGATGGGTAGCAATATACACGACCTAGT
>NW_021472388.1:0-2624 GCF_001605985.2 Dendrobium catenatum | reverse complement strand
TATTCATCTATATACAATCCAAGAGCAAATTTCTTGGCGGAAGCCTTCAACAAGATGCTGGTGAAATTGTTGAAGAAGATTCTCACCAAGAATAAAAGAGAGTGGCATACGAAGATGGCAGAAGCTCTAAGGGCCTATCGTTCAACCTATAAGATGCCAACCAAAGCCACTCCTTATTCATTGGTGTTCGATGTTGAAGCCGTATTACCATTAGAGATTGAGTTACCGTCACTTCGGGTAGCAGTTCAGGATGATCTCACTCAAGAACAGAATGCCCGCCTCAGAATAGAAGAGCTTGATGCACTTGATGAACTAAGGTTACAAGCTCAACAAAATCTAGAAATCTACCGAGAAAGAATGGCAAAATCCTTTGATCGGATGGTGTGCCCTCGAACATTTCAAGAAGGGGAATTGGTCCTGGTGCTGAGAAGACCAATTATCCCACATCGAAAAATTGTATAGCAAGAATGCATTTCAAAATCCCCCATCAGACTGGGGCCATTTTAAATATTTATTTGGGTCGACATCGCGCTGTGTGCCGACATCCCCAAATAAATATTTAAAATCTTAAAGATACAAAGCCTATCCATAATGTCCCTATGAGACAGGGGGCATTTTAAATATTCATTTGGGTCGACATCGCGCTGCGTGCCGAGATCCCCAAATGAATATTTAAAATTTTATATTCCAAATCTATTCCACTCTAGAATGTCCCTGCGAGACAGGGGCATTTTAAATATTTATTCGGGTCGACATCGCGCTGCATGATGAGATCTCCGAATAAATATTTAAAATTATCAATCCAGATATTCTTTTGTGCTAAAAAGAATATAAATATTTGTTTTTTCAAAGTATATACAGGTGATATTTCAAGATAGAGACAACACCTTCTATAACAAACAAAGGCTCAAAAGTCAAGAAAGAGACTTTTGGGGCTACACACTCTACAAAATAGAGTCGAAGAAGCTTGAAGTCTTTTAACAGCCTGAAGCTTAAGGTTCGAATGAGTGTAAAAGGTCGGATCCAACACGCCCAAATATGGTCGGATTGCTGGCAGCTCCGTCTACTCAACAAGCCATAAGAAAGGCCGTAGTAGCGGAACCCCCACTTCGTCAACCCGTCAGTAGAGACTGTAGGAAGCACGAAGGCAGATTTGACTAGACAAGTTCAAGTGATCATAGTCTACAAAATTCTCCTAAATGACTGGAGAATCAAAGTTCCAGTAGAATGATGAGTCTCGAATAATCACTGAATGTTCGTAGGCTCTAAAATCTTCAACCACAAAGGATGACTCCAAATCTACCAACTTCAGCAAAATTAGTATTGGGAAGCGCAGTTCCCATAGCTCAAGTCTGAAGCCTGAATGGGTGTAAGAGGTCGGATCCAACAAGCCCAAATATGGCCGGATCGCTGGCAGCTCCATCTACTCAACAATCTATAAGAAAGACCGTAGTAGAGGAACCCCCATCTCAGCAACCAGAGTACAAAGAGCTATCAAATTCTAGCTCTCCCGATCTGACGAACTCAAGTAATTCATATTAAAGTCTTCTCAAGTGGTTAAGGATCAAGATACTACCTACGCTCGGTACTATCAACTAAATCCAGAACCTGCAAATCCTTCAACAAATCCGTAAAGAACAAAGCGAGGATCGAAGGAATCTTTCTTCAATAAGTCCGTCAAAGCACAAAGCAAAGGGCCGAAGAAAACTATCCCAAAGTTCATGAAAAGCTTAAGGCTGAGGGTTTAGGTCACCGGCATCTACTCCTTCATCAAGCCCGCCAAAGCTAAAAGCATAGGGCCGAAGGTACAAAAATCATCCGACAAGACAACAAAGACAAATCAGGCAGTTCTCCATCAATGTCCGCAGCACAAAGCACAGGACAAAAAAAATTAGTATCTCAATCATCTATTGATACATCAAAGAAATCTATGGAGGAAGAAAATCTTAGTGTGACATCCAAATAAATTTTTGGAGATCCACTAAATGAAGCCCTAGTGTGACATCTAGAAGAAATATCTAGAGATCCAAAGGGTCAATCAACTTATAACAAACGTGATTCGCTCTAGACGCGTACCACATTTGTTGGGGGGCATTTGTTGACCTTCATATAATATTCTAAGGAATAAAAAAAATGAAAATCCAGCATACATACCTATAGACCGTTGAACCCGCAAATCCTGCAAAAATCACGTCGAACTCAAACGGAAATCCCGTAACTTCGTACCTGTTCGGCGCCGTTTGGTTGATTCTCCATGAATACTGCGACGACGGCTTCGATCGCCTCCCATTCGCGGCTATAAAATGAAGCCAAACCCTCTTCTCCGTTCGCTACACATGACTCCTTCCACGTTCAGCCCGATCTCCTTCCCTGTTGCAGAGCTCCCGTCGTTGCTTCCCTCCGATCTTCCCTACCCGAAGCCGATCGGAAGCCCCAACCTCCACGATCTCCTCTAATCTTCTCCAATCCAAGCCACGACGCCTCTGGTAGGAAAAATTGTGTCACACCACTCAGATTTTGATTTCTCCTATTTTATAATCGAATACTGTATTGAGAATAAAGTACGGTCTTGAGAGACCGACACAATATTCTATATTGGATTCAATATCAGAATAGGGTTTTGA
>NW_021472387.1:0-417 GCF_001605985.2 Dendrobium catenatum | reverse complement strand
ACATCATATTCAGAAAATTTTGGTGAAATTGATTTGTAAAACAGTCACTAAATAGTCCTAAAATTCATTAATTCTTATACTGATATGTTTCAATTTCTTAAAAATTTGCATCAGTGTCAAAAAATTAATGTGACTAAATTACTATAATATATATGTTGTGGTGAAGACGATTTGTGATTTGGATTTATAATGATTCCTAAAACATTTAACATGATTTGTTTATAGGAATAATTGACTTCCAAATTCATTTATCATTGTTGCGTCCTGAAGTATTCGCGGCGGTAGAGAAATATAGTTTAATGTCTTAGCATTGTATGAAGATCCAGCACACAATGAGATAAGTGAGAGGGTGTAGCATTCATAAGAGACACCAAAGTTTTTACGTGGAAAACCCCTAAAAATGGGGAAAAACCACGG
>NW_021472386.1:0-340 GCF_001605985.2 Dendrobium catenatum | reverse complement strand
CGGGATGCGAGCGGGGGATGCGGTGGTAGCGGCATAGGAAAGCCCCGGTAGGGGTGGACGCCTTGACGAGGTGGGAGGTAAGTCGGGAAAATCCTTAATTCGGATGAAAATCCATCCGAAGGGGGAAGAGGAAAAATCCTCTTCCGGCGGGAACAAGGAAAAACCCTAAAACTCCAGAGCGAGACGAACAGTGAAAGCTGCAGTCAATTCAGCTGGCCATATCCGAATAGGAAAAATTATTCAATGCGGAGCCTACAATCGAGCTCGTATGATAAATGAGCTTGAGTTCGAGCTCAACCCGACTCGACTCGAAAGTTTATCAAGCTACTCGATATATATA
>NW_021472385.1:0-307 GCF_001605985.2 Dendrobium catenatum | reverse complement strand
AAATAGATACACGGTTGTGAGGACCGATGTATTTGTTTCCAATACATTCATATTCGGCCTTTAGGGCCTTCAACAAAGAAAATTCACTAAACAAAAGGCATGAAGCCTACAAAACCCGATCCTCGGTCAAAAGCTTGGTCGAGTCGACAAGGTTCCATCAAATGGAAATGACCCCAAACACCCCGATGATGGCCGTGTTGAATGCTAATCTCAACCGGAGGGGTCTATTTAATCCAAAGCTCCACCCAAATACTCCAGAAATCTAAAATACCAAAAATCTCAAATATTTAAAACTGAAATCAAACCA
>NW_021472384.1:0-783 GCF_001605985.2 Dendrobium catenatum | reverse complement strand
TCTTTCACTATCCTTCATAGTACTCGTCTCCACCCAGAAGATGGGGATGGTCGGGGGGCTGAGGAGGAGGAGGCTCCCGCTCTCGCTCTCATTCCTGATCCTGTTCCTCTCCACCAGTACTCACCGTTTGATCAGTTGATAGAAAGGTTTGATCGATGGGAGACCCGCTTTGACGCTTATGTTGCTGCACAGAAGCAGTAACATTCTGAGGATATTGCCCGCTACGAGCAGCACCGCACAGAGGATTTAGCCCGATTTGACAGCTACATTACTCACCAGCAGCAATAGCATGACCAGGACATTGCCTAGTTCAATGCTCAGTTTACTATGCTTGCCAGCTACTTTCAGCAGCCACCTCCACCACCTCCATCTGATGATCGGGGTCCCTCGTTATTCTAGTCTATGTTTTATGTTTTCTATTTTTAGTTTTTTGTAGTTTGTCTTGTAGTTTATTTTAATTTCTATTGTGTTGTTTACTTTTTCTTTTGTGTGTCTAGGATCCTCTTTTTCTGATAGGAAAAGTTGATGTGATTGTAACTTTGAAATTTTAATGAACTGCTATTTTTACTGAGCTTTTGCTACTTGTGTTTGCCATCATCAAAAAGGGGTAGATTGTTGCAAATCTATTTTTCTTTTGATGATTGACAAACACTTTTAACTCTCTTGGACTGCCTGCTACTTCTAAATTTTCAGGAATCAAAGATCGGACAAACAAACGAAACCATTTCAAGATTGCGTAGTTTTAGGGTTGAGTCAGTCTGTACTTTGTTTTTTTTCTCTTCT
>NW_021472383.1:0-229 GCF_001605985.2 Dendrobium catenatum | reverse complement strand
CGCGGCCTTCAAAACCCAAGATTCCTCTTTTTCCTTTCTCTTTCTCTCTCCTCAAATCATATATTTTGATTTTAAAATATTTTCTCTCTCATCAAAACGAGCTGATTTCTTTAAATCATTTGTCTGATCAGCCCGGCCGATCGCCAAATCGTCCCGGGACTATCAGACTAGAAAAATCATCCTGGACGGTTCCCAGAACTATTCTCAGGCCGATATTCTCTACAGTGCC
>NW_021472382.1:0-2313 GCF_001605985.2 Dendrobium catenatum | reverse complement strand
ACTATTGCAAATTTTAATGAGTTTTTTGGTGTGGCTGTAGGAATTTTTTAATCAATTGCTTGAAATCATGGTGGCTGGAATTTCTTAGCAGGCGAGTAAAAGAATGCATTGAAAATCATATCATTTTCAGTCTACGAGTAAGAGTGTACCTTCAAGAAGAATTAAACGATTTTAAAATCCTAGTGAGAGAAGCTCCCAAATTCTAGTGAGAGAAATATTTCAAATTTTCCAATCCTGTTCACTGGTTCCGGCTGAAGAATGGCGGAGGGTCGCCGATCATCATATCCTGATGACCGGAATACCTCAAATATTCATTCTACCAGGTATCCCATTGAATCTTCTCTTTGAGAAAACAAAGGTAGTCATGCCTGGAACCAAGAATTGGTGATTACTCATAAACCTTTGGTTATTAATGAGGGTCGGTCTCTTCCCAAACAAGAGGTGGTGCTCTTAAGTCCAATACACCTTCCATAGCCAACCCAACCCTTGGGTCAACTTGGGTCAACCTCTAGGCTAGCACAAAGTGATAAAAACCACATTTACCCAAGCCAACTCCCATCTTAGGGAAATTCTAACCCAATTACCACTTGCATTGGGTACAGCAGAGACATACCAACCTCCGACATAAAACCAAAGGTCTGACCTAACCTTGCTTGAGCCCAGTCTGATGTAAACTGAGCAGGTTTGGGTCAACCCGAGCCATCCAATCAAATTGGACTCCCCCTAGGTCCAATTTATCTCATATCCGAGCTCAACACATCCCCATCAACCTTCCAGATCATCCTACCCTAGGCCCTAGCTGACGGCGGCTATAACCAATGGAGATCAAGCTCCAAGGGTCCCCCCCCCCCACTTTGGGGCTGATCCCAAGCTATCCATAAGCTGGGCTTGCCAGCTTTAGGCGCACGATCACTCTTGGAATATGTCCCCTCCCACCTCGCGGCAATCTGACTATCGCCATGAGAGTGAGCTAAATAGTGCAGTTCATTCCAAGGACCATGAATTGAGATTCAATCCTTCAAAATTGTTCCCCAAAACTCCCATTGTATTCCTCTTCCGTTCCCCACTCACCCAACCTCTCCCGTCCATTTATTCAAGTGAACTCCATTGAAGTATAACCACAGTCCACTGGAAGTCCTACCTCCAGTCATCCTTCGGTCCCTGTGTCTAAGGAAAACTTGCTCGCCTTCACCCACTGAAGCTTCCTGATAGAGAAGCTCATTCATTGAGACCTTCTTTATGGTAATATTTTGATCTCGAGCTCCCTAGATAGGTAGTCCAATCAAGTGTGAAGGAAACCTTCCCCTCAACAAATTTCCAATATTGGATTGAAGGTTCCCACCATCCTGATCCTCCCCATGAAATTTTATAAGAGTTTGATGGTGGGATCGGTAAGATCAAGTTGAAGAACATCTATATATTTGGGTATGCACAGGAGGTTTAAGATATAATCCTAACTATTGATTTCAATCAATAGTTCAGATTAGATCTCACAGTTTCATAAGCTGTTCGATCCCAACCTTCTGTTGTTTTATCTAATGGTTGTAATTAACCCAATCGTTATCAAGTCAACCGCCAATGATTACCCCGCCAATCGAAAGGCACTGCGTGTAAGCACCACTTGACTGGGTAATTAGGGGTTTAATTTCACAAAAAAATTGTGGGAAATTTAAAAATTTTGTATCTCTCTGCACACTTGACCATTTTAGGTGCTCTTCTTCTCATTGGAAAGATTTCAGGGAGATCTACAAAGCCCGATGGTCCTAATCCTTAATTGCATCTATATTAATATTAATTTCAATTTGAGTATTTTTCCTATTATTGCATTTATATGCTTAATTGAAGTCACCATAGTTTGGGACTTTTGGAGAATGAGTTTAGACATGTCCTTGACATGTCCAAATTTTTTCTCTCATAATTATGGAGTCTAAGGGAAATTTCATACCAATTTGGGTTCAAGGGTCATGTTTTGACCCTTAAATTTAAATTAGATATATGATCTTTCCAGTGAGAATTAGGATTTTTGTTTTTGTGTGATGATGATGCTTTGTAAAGGGAGTATAGAGCCAATGATTTTGCTCCAAACCTTAGGATATATCCATAGAATGTTTCTAAGGCGACTTAGAGATCACCTTAGGAGACATGGTTTTCCACCTTAGAGAGTTCCATTTGGGCTAAAGCTTAGTGTGTTTAGACTTTGAGGTTAGTTGACCTCAGGCTTCAAATTTTACTGGATTTGGGGTTCATTTGGTCCACCATTAGGAGCTTCAAAATCTCCCCCTAGATTTTACCTAGAACCTTAAATAATTTACT
>NW_021472381.1:0-311 GCF_001605985.2 Dendrobium catenatum | reverse complement strand
TTTTTATTGAAATTAATTGCATAGATTATTTATCATTCATATTGATAGCTTATTGATTGATATTGATTAAAACTAAAGCAACCATATTGATTCTTCTACCATACATTGAAGGTCATGGTAAGTTTTAGTTATTTGCTTAGATTTTTTAAGGTTATTGTGATTTTTATATAATTTCAAGTAAAGGTAAGGAACTTGCAACTTAAGGCTAGAAAATGATGATTATTTTGATTTCTCTAGTTATATATATATTCTTTTATAACCAGTGTTATATATTATATATGCTTTAGGTTTTGGAGCTTATAGCATAATGT
>NW_021472380.1:0-799 GCF_001605985.2 Dendrobium catenatum | reverse complement strand
TAATTTTAAAAGAGGGATAAAATTTTTTAAATACCAATTCACCCCCCCCTCTTGGTTAGCCCTGGGACATTTTCATTAGGCTTAACATCCTAATTCATTTTGAACAAGTTTCAATAGATTCTCTCGACTTTTTCCACAGATGTTAACATCATCGAGCAAAGGCTCTGACATACAACCTCGGATAGGTCTTACATCCTTTGTGGATTCTCTCGACCTCTTCCACACAGATCAATTTCATCGAGCAAGTCTCTGGCATACAACCTCGGATAAGTCTTACATCCTTGGTGGATTCTCTCGATCTCTTCCATACATGTTAATATCATCGAGCAAAGGCTCTGACATATAATTTAAGATAGGTCTTACATCCTTGGTGGATTCTCTCGACCTATTCCACACATACTAATTTTATCGACCAAGGCTCTGACATACAACCTCGGATAGGTTTACATCCTTGGTGGATTCTCTCGACCTCTTCCACACAGGTTAACATCATTGAGCAGGGCTCTGACATAAAACCTCGGGAAGGTCTTCTATCTTTGGTGGATTATATCAACCTTTTCCACACAGGTTAACGTCATCGAGCAAAGACTTTGACATACAACCTCTGATAGGTCTTACATCCTTGGTTGATTCTCTCGACCTCTTCTACATAGGCTATTGTCATCGAGCAAGGCTCTGACACACAACCTTGAATAGGTCTTACATCCTTAGTGGATTCTCTCGACCTTTTCAATATAAGTTAACGTCATCAAGCAGGGATTTGACATACAACCTCGGATAGGTCCTACATCCTTGGTGG
>NW_021472379.1:0-10533 GCF_001605985.2 Dendrobium catenatum | reverse complement strand
ACCAAAGCCTACAACTGAAATCAAAGCACGATACTGAGATAATATTCATGTCAATATATCAAATCCATAACAGTCAATTGCACATGATCAGTGAATCTATGCAGCATATACGAAAATCAGTAATCAATGCATGATCGATACAATCCACACTCATCGATAAAAGAATCGTTAAACAATAGAAAGAAATCCATAAAGTTCAATAAATCAGTACATACATCAAATCTCGGAATTGAAGAATTCATAAATAGTAGAAAAATCTATATTCGGAAGAATCTTAGTTAAATTGATCAATCAAATCGATAGAGAAAAATTGTTGTCTCGATAATATCAGTTAAATCAATATCATATTAATGGAATCAATCAAATCAATCATCTCTGGCCAATATTATCAATCGGCATGAAATCATATAAAACAATCAAACCAATACATCGCAAGAACGGTTGAAATCAAATCAATACAGTAAAACCTATTCCATATTGATCAATGAATCACATGCAGCAGTTCAATACGGTATATCAATGAAGTGATAGTATCAATGAATCAATATCAATGAATCAATAGTATCCATGTCCATAGTATCAATGAATCAATACAATATCAATATCCATATCAATATTAATATCCATATCAATATAAGTATCTATATCAATGTTCAGTGATATGTACAATATGCAATCTCAATGAAATCGTACAGTAACAGTAAACCCGTAAATCCGTCAGTAAATCCATTCATCAGTAAGTCCATTCAAAATCAATAAATCAAGAATCAATACAAGAAGTCCGTCGATATCAATAAATCTATCAATCCATAATGAGATCAATAGGTCAATACCGTACACATGCAATTCAGTACAATAGTCTTACTGAACAAGTACAATCACCGGATGTATCGTTGTATCCATTGTGTTGTTATATCCATATCCATATATCCATTGTGCTGTTGTAGAAATATCCATATATCCATTGTGCTGTTGTAGAAATATCCATATATCCATATCCATATCCATATCAGTAACTGTATCCAGTGACATGTACAAGTATCAATGAATCAATATCAATAAAATCATGTAATAACAATATCAATAATTCAATCATATATTCACATTCATATGCATATTCAATCATTCAAATCATCAATTCAGAAAATTAGAAGCCGTACGATAAATCGGCAGCATAACGATAGTACACGGAATGTACACAGAAATCACAAATTAAAAAATTTACCAAATTGTCACAGATCATGAAAAATAACAATATAAGACTTTTATCGTACTGAAACAACATTTTTCAACATCATGATAATTTTCTATTGGATAAAAATCATACATAACTCAAAATAACTGGTAGAAACTTTATAGAAAATACTTAAATCGTGTAAAAATATCATATCAGAAACATATCAAAAGTTATGCGGTAAAACTTTCGTCAATACAAAATTATGCGCGTTATTCGGTAACGGAAACACAAAACTGAGCGCAGAATTATCAAAACTCGAAATCTTTGAAATCAAAAATAGGATTCAGAGTCCTTACTGCGAGATAAACAAATCTTCCAACTGCGTTGTCAGACGAAAAGCACTCCGTGGCCTCCAAAATCAAGCTTCTTCTTCTCTTTCCTTCTCTTTCTCTCTCCTGCTTTATCTCTCTCTTCAAAATAATTCCAAAATATCTCAAATCTGATACTTATCAAGCAGGATCGTCCAGGACGATGCCCAGATCGTCCCGAGATGAACTCCTCTGGACACGGATCGTACAGACGAAAATTAATTCCAATTATTTCGTCCCTGGACGATGCTCTCTGTTCAGTTCGTCCCGACGGTTCGTCCGGACCCTTACAGGTTCGTCGAGATGAAATTGACAGATTTCTTCATAATTTTCTTCAGTTCGTCCGGTACTAAGGCCAGTTCGTCCAGGACTAACAGCACTAAAAAATCAGCTTTTGAGGGATTTTACAGAGTCGAGCCCAAGTCAACTCGTGAGTCCCACATAACTCAGTTACACCCCTATTATGACTTGATATGAATTCATAGAATGCAATACATCATAAACATTTTATATAAATTTCCCTTAAAGTAAATCATTTTTCAAAAACAAATTACCACTTCATGACCTAATGTTGGATGAAAAACAAGAATTACTTAGAAGGTCGATCAACTATATGCAGCATACAATTGATTAAATTTATGAAGTAGATAAGGATTGTGTGTCACAACAATCACGAATGATTCATCAAAATTTAATAGATTTAATGCCTCATGACTTTGAAAGTAAATGAAAAATTAAACAATTTGAAATGTAAATGTTAAAAAACAAGTAGTGCTTTGCTTTGCGACACATTGATTGGATGTTGGTTGTTAGCTCTTGACGAGGGTTGTATTCTAGTGCACCATTTTCACTTTCAACTAAAAAAAAAAACAAAATAAAAAAATCCTACCAGCAAAATCATTGTATTCATATTATATCAATGTAAAGAAGATTAATTAAGATATTATTCAATAAATGCGGGGAATATATGTTTGGGTGCGGCAACTTAAAAATTGGCCACAAAGATAGCTTATATTGCACTATTGCTTCACATAAATTCATAGTTGTGTGTGCTAAATTCTTGAGTCACTATTGTTGATAATGCATCTCTTGTTGATAAATTTACTAATTTAACTTTGGGTTGATGTTAGTCAATCTTGCTAATTCATAGTACAAGTTGTACACTAATTAAACCTTAATCTTAACTTATATAGCTTAACACTAAACCCAATTGACTTGGGATCTACATTTGTGGATTAAGTGATAAAGGAAAAACTAAGGGATTCAAAACATTTTTCAACCCATGGTCAACTTAATTCAAGCATGGTCAAACTTGACTTAGGCTAAACCAAGCTAGCTCAAACCTTAGCCAAGTCTATCCAATTTTCAATACTTAAAATCTTTTTGACTATTAAACCTTGGAAACACCCTTGATATGTTCATTGGACCAAATTGGATTATCCTAGTTTATCCTAAATCCATAGAGTTAACCCAAAGTCAAATTGGACAAGTTAAACTAATTTTAATTGACCTAAGCAAAATTAGTCAACCTTAGGTTTAATTGGCACCTATTTAGAATCCCAAAATCTCTATTAAACCTATTTTATTTATCTTGAGTTGACCATTGTCAATCAAATGAACCAAAATTGACTTATTTAGTCTAAATTCCAAATCAAACTAATTTGCAGTAGACCAAATGTGATTAAATAAAGTAAGAAATTCCTTGAGTTAATCTTGACTCCATGCCCTACGTAAAATCTTGGTGAGTCATTTAATTAGACATAAAATAATTAGATTTCATTTAAGAAACATGGAGGGGGCAGGGTGGAGTGGGAATAACATTAGTGCAATTTCAAGTGTTGCTACTCTTATGAACCCTTCCCACACTTGGCATGCACTCCCGACCACCTTCATATTGATGGACATACGACTTATGCTCTAAGTAGTTGGTTCCATGCAAAAGGAATAATCACCAAATAAGGTATCCTTAGGTAGGTTATCTAGAGTGAATAGAGCTTACTCCCGCTCTCTCTATATTTAGATGAATTATTTTGAAGCTCTTGATCTCATTTCTCTATGTAAAAACCTCCTAAACCATTGCCAAACTCAATGTAGCTCATTCCCTAAAGTGTTGAGATTATCTCAGCTTGATCATGTGCTTGCTATGGCTATTTGGAGCTTAGGGGAGGGCATGTAATCAAAATTAAGCTAGCTTATCAATTGTGATTAGGCAACAATTTTCATAAGCCTTAGGCCCATTCCCTATGCTTGGTCAATTGTTGCACACACATCATAGTGTTACATTTTAATCACACCATTATATAATTGTGGATTTATTGATGGATTTATATGTATTACATGCCTAAACCAACCAAGAAATAGTAGAAACCCCAATTAGATGAATTATTCTGGAGCTCTTGATCTCATTTCTGTCTTTAAAAACCTCCTAAACCATTGTATGAGATAACAAATAATTAAAAAAAAACCGTCAAAACTTCGGCTATCTACAATTTCACAACTAAGATCGAGTTTCACATTGATGTTTAGCCTTATGTAAGTGTATGTGATTTGTTTCCCTTATGCTTTATCCCATGGACCAATATACGTCATTGTGCATTAAAGTGTCATAGTATCAAGTTGAGCTATCTAGCTAACTATGATTTATGAGCAAAATTATTTAGGATAGTTTTAGAAAGTCATAACTCTATAATTTGAAGTCCAATGTTAGTGAAATAAATTGCATAATTTTACTAACATTCATGTTCTATTTAATAAAAAAAAACATGTTCATAATGCTATGAAGTATAATTTATTTACTATAGCTTCTCTAAGTTGAATATATAGTGTCTGTTTGAGATGTCAATAATTTTTTATAAAATTGATTATGAAATTGATGTGGTGAAAACAATTTAGCCATTATTGTTGTAAAAAATAACTTTCCACTACAAAAATTTTGAAAATGTAATGAGAAAATAACAAGAAAATAATAACCAAAATAAAATTATGATTGTTGTGTTAAGAGAAAACTAATGAGAAAGCTATTTCAAACAAACCCTTTTTATAGAAGAATTGATCATCAATTTTAAAAAGGTATGAATAATGTTGGTACTATCATTACAACACACAAATTTATTAACTTATATTAAAACATGTGTTAATATATTTAGCATAGAATATATATTTTGATTAATTTGCATGATGATATAGAAATGTGCACATGAATGAGTCATATTGTGTGTCATATTTTTTAAGGGCCAATTTGGTAAGCATTCTTATTTCTTTGCTTTTCAGCCAACAACTACAAAATCATTTGGCTACTATTTTCCTTCCATGTTCTCAATATTTTTTAAGAAAGTTTTGTAGTGGTAAGCTATTTTTTACAACTAAAGAAGCTAAGTTGTTTTCCTCACAACATCTTCACACTCAACTTTATAAAAAGCTATAGTCATCTCAAGCAGACCTTAAATATTTAATCCATATAACTTTTGTAATTAAATATATATATTAATTATTTAAATTATAATAAATAATATCTAATTAATTAAAAATTGTAATTAATTACATTTATTTTGATTTTAAATGAACAAGTCTTTTCAAGATTTTTTATTAGATTAGAACTACACGACTGTTTATGATAACTTTCTTGTTGCTTTGCTATTGAGACATCAATCATATTTTTTTTTGCCACTGCTAATTTCTTGCTGCCTTTTCACTATTTTTTATAAATTATTGCAGTGAAAGCTTCTTTGTATAACCATAGTAGCTAAGTTGCTCTCCTTACAACAACTTCACAACCAACTTTAGAAAAGGTTGCAACTGTCCCAAATAGACCTTATATCTCATATTTAATTTTGATCATTTCAAATTAGGATAATTAGCCTAATTTCTTGACTTGAATAATCAATACATTTTGTGCCCATTCCATGTTGATGATCTAAGAAGGCCCACATTCATGCATGTTGATGACACTCTTTAGCTTTCTTAAGTTATGGCAGAGAAAAAATTAGTTAATTTTTTAGAATTGATTCATTGATAACTGATAATCTCTTATAATAAAAGAAATGCATTATGCATATAAAAAATTGCCGAGATTAGGCATGAATCCTGACACATATTCAAATTAAAAATTTTTAACAATAGAAAAATATAATTAAAGAGATTAAGAGAAAGCAAAATGGGTCAACTTCAACAAAGGGCCACATGTTTCTCTCTTCTTAAGCCGCTTAAGATAATCCCAGCCTGTGACTACCATAAACCAACAATTATATTTTATTTAATCAACCAAAGCCAGGTGTTGCATTATTTATCAATTAGAACTTTACGGAAAAAAAAAAACCTTTATATTTACTATCAAAATATTATTTTATGTAAGCCGGAGCCACGTCTCTCTTAATTCACTCTTACCTTCTCTTCTTCCTTCTCTTACATAAAGCTTGATAGCCATTAATAGCCACCCAAACAAGCTTTCCACTTCCCTCATAATGATCCCCAAACCAGTCGTCACCTTCCTCTACCTCCTCGACCTTATCCAATACACCTTCTCTTTTCTCCTCTATTGCATCGGCCTCAACCCATCCTTTGAAGCGGAGCCGACGCCATGGGAGAACCAGGAACTCCTATTCTTCTCCCTCGACATCTCCATGGACTCCGCTGCCGAGTCTCTCAAGAGGAAGCTGCCTGTTGTTGACTACAAGAGCTTCCTCAAGAAGAAAGGAAAATCTCCGACGACTGAGTGTGCTATCTGCCTTCAGTCCATGGAGGCGAGAGACCAAGTTCGGGAGCTCAAGAACTGCTGCCATGCATTCCACGTAGCTTGCATGGACCGGTGGTTGGACCTCGGCCGGCTCAGTTGTCCGCTGTGCAGGACAGAGGTGGTTCCGGCTTTGGCCGGCCGGAGAGGACCGCTGTCGGTTTTGAAAGTTCTTTTGGTTGGGGATACTTATAATTGTAGTTCATGATAGTCGAATTAGTTCTCTTTTTAGGGTTAAGATCTTTGTTGTTAGAGGTAATTAAATCTTCTGTAATGCTTTGGTTTGTAAATTAATTGGATAGAGTTTGGTGTTTGAAGACTTTTGTGCCACCTGTTTTATAGATATTTATTTATTTTAGCTCTGTTCTAATTTATTCAGACATAAAATTACGTCAACAATTCGGATAATATTTGACATTTTATATTTTTATTCATGAAAATAAAAAATTCTTATTGAAAAAATCAGCAAAAAATGACATCTTGAGCAATAAAATTTTTTAATATTAGAAATATAAGAGATTAAATAAAAATATCTCCGCCATTCTACAAAAATTCTCAACGGTTGTTTTCCGCCACTTCTGCACCTCAAGTTATGGAGAAATTATTACATGCAGAGTTCCAAATCTGGGTATTTGCAAATACTCAATAAGTACTCATTAAATACTCAATTGTGAGTATTACTGAGATTTTTGTTAGTATTTGCAGAGTATTTTGTGAGTACACATTGAGTATTTTGTGAGTATTTGCTGATTTATTACGTATTTACTGAGCTGATTTATAAATACTTAGCAAATATTCAGTAAATACGCAACAATCCAAACGATTCTTCCGTTCGGACTCCACAAAAAATAATTTCTTAGGAGGAATATTACGTGCGGAGTTCATACGAGAGAACCATCCAGATTCTGTGAGGATACACAATTAAATACATAGTAAAAAATATAACTATTTATTCGTTGTGTATTTATTGTGTACCCTCACAGAATCTAGGCCGTTCTCCTGTCTGGACTCCGCATGTAATAATCTCTCATATAGGAGGCTCTCCTCCAACTCTTCTTACTTCTCAAAGATGGTTATGGGCCTGCTATATTAGGGTTGATGACTTGCGACATATCCATTATCTTCTCTTAAGCTTCGTTTATGACTGTTTTTTGCTGTTTCTTAAAATAGTTTTTTACTATAAAAAATGAGATCCATTTTCATTTTTTACACTAAAAAATTGTTTTAAGAAGTAGTAAAAAAAATGTCCCAAATAAACCTGTAGATAATCTCAAAGACTCAATGTCTCATTCTTATTTCTGGAATGCTCCGACTGAAAATGTCTCTCCTTTGTCTTCTACTAATGCTAAAATTTCTTCTATACACAGCAAAAAAGTCAGACTTCAATTCAATAAAAAATTTCTAATTTCTCTTGTCATGATTTTTTCTTCTTTAAGAATTCTAATTATGGGAGGACCATTTCTATGATTGAAGACTTATTTCAAGCTAATTCCTTAATTAATTATAACTATATGAATTTTTAAACGATCACTAATTTTATATTATATTAATGAATAAATTTTCTTAAAAATTTTCTCCAACAACCATTTTGTCATTGTTACAATCTAAGTTAATACATTTTTAGGCTCCGCATCTCCTATACTAATTAATGTTTTTATTATATAAATTTAAATGTTTATATAATTATATAAAATTAAATAGTTTTATAATAATTAGAAATATGTATTTAGTATTGATATATCATAAAAAATTATCTTGATCGAGCATGAATCTCAAGGTAAATTTGAATTGAAAACTTCTGAAATTAAATTCGGGGTCATTCGAGCTCTGATTTCAATAAACTTATAGTTGAATTGAACATCTCCGAAAGAAGGATTCAACGACACCAAACTTGATCCAATTCGTGCCCAAATGGATCCAAATTTAGGGCCTGAAACACATTTAGAATGTTCAAATCATAAATTAGATGATCAAGTGATATCTAAATGTGACATGCTTATAATTGAATCGAGCGGCTTAACGGGAAGAATCCAAAAAGCCTAAGATCGTCGAATTCTGACATCATTAGGTCACTTTAATTATTCGATAAACGGTCCATGATCAAGGGAGTCAATATTGGCCGTTTATTCGAAACACTCCAACATGCACTTGATCTTTTATTTATTTACTAACTATATATGCAACTTCAACAAAAATTATAGATAGACACCTCAGTAGACCCCTCATTCTTCATTGAAGGAGGATGAAGCAAGAGAAAGAAGAGAATAGAGGAAGAGAAATTTGGACCTCTCTTGCCCTCAGTTTCTCCTTCTTGACCACCGTCTGACCATCGATCATCGCCGGGTTTTCGCCCGACCATCCCGCCCGGCCACTTGCCGTTGCCAAACTTCCGCCAGGCCACTGACTGTTGTCGGATTTCCGTCCGTCCATTGACCCTCGTCGGACTTCCACTCTACCATAGTTGGACTTCTATCCGACCACCATCATTCATACAAAGTTGAAACCACTTCCTGGACTGTTGTAATGTTATCCTAAAGTTTATAGATAATCTTTGTAATCTATTCAAATGCTAGTTGAATCTTTTCAACTGAGCGTGTACTCGTAGTCTTTCTCTTTTCAAGAGTTTTTCACATAAAAATCCTAGTGTTTCTAATTTCTTTATTTGTGTGCTAGGTATCCGTGCATCAGTAAAAAGAAAGACTTTTTTACTTTATCGCCGTGAATATTCTACCCCACAACAAGTATTATAAAAGAATTCTCAAATGTACTCCTTACGAAGCAAAATTACATTATTTATATTTTTTTGATTAATTTTTTTCTGGTAAATATTATATCATTTTAAATTTTTTATAATATAAAATTGTATTAGAAACCCTTTGAATAATTTATTTCTTAACCATTTTTTAACTTCTAATTGTCTTCATTGCATGCACGATTTGTACAATATAAAATTTTTCTGATAATAAATATTTAGGCCTGCGTGGGAGTGCGAAGGCCCCACATACCATATGGCTGCTCGGTGGGTAAACCGCCTCATTGCTTTCTCCTTGGAATATTAGGTTAAGTCCAACAATTATTACATATCATGGGGCCTTTTGCATCAATTTGATTTTATTTTGACATTTGATAATTTTAGAATATATTATTTTTTTATTTTTATCAAATATTAAATAAGTTGATTTACGCGGTGGTGGGGACAGCTGCCGATGGGGCATCGACAGGGTTGATGAGTTGATGAGGATGATTATGATTGATGATGATGATGATGATGATGATGATTGCGGTAGATGACAACCAATTGTAGTAATTATTTTTTAAAATATTGAAAATGTATATCAAAATTATTTAGAATATTTGATATTCAAAAAATTTAAAAATTTATTATACAAATATGTTAAAAAAGTTTAAAAACAAAGAGTGTTCAAGTTAGACTTTATTTGGGAACGCTCTACTTTCAGGAATTTTTTGTACTAGAAAGCTGATTGTAGAAATTAGTAAGAAAACATTACCAAAAAAGCTATAGTGTTCGTTTGGAATAACTGCAGTTGTCGGTAAAGCATGTTGTGAAATTGTTGTACAGAAAGTTGATTTCTGAAGTTGCCGTACATAAATCAATATATTTTGTTTGGGAAGTATTACCATTGAGTTGCTGTGGTACGGTGCAGTTATATGGGAATAAATTATTTTTATACCTTTATATAGATTAAGTTGAAAGAAAATTATTTATATATATTAATTTTTTTAAAACTGAATATGATAACAAACTAATAATTTTAATTCAAAACTGTATGCAATTTAAGCAAATATTTAATAAGTTTAAAGAAAGAGTTTAATAAAATTTTTCATACAATGTACTATAATGCTTAAAATAATATGAAAAAAATTAGAATATCTGATAATACCCAAGTCTATTCACATTTATTGACATCTTGTAATTTTTATTTATAATAACATATTTTAAAAATTAAAAACATGCATTCATTTAGATGTTAAAAATGTATACTTTTCAACACGATAGGAAAGTTACGGATTTGCGGTAGACTTTGTGGCGGATATATTATTTATTGTGAAAAGTGACTGACAAATTTGTGACGAAAATTTTCAACAATTTTTTTGAGACGGATTTGCGGCAGAATTTTTCGTTGCAAATCCGCCGCAAGATAAGTTATAATATAAATAAAAAAAAGTGTTATGTTGTAGTTTGTCTCCGTGGCCATGTGGAGAAGGAGTTTTTATTTGGTCCGGTGCAAGGACCTAGA
>NW_021472378.1:0-326 GCF_001605985.2 Dendrobium catenatum | reverse complement strand
CACTAGGCTACGAAAAACCTAGGTACTAGAGTCGATTCTGGGGAATTTGACCTCGAATAATGAGGTCAACAAATGGACCTCCAATAGGCATGATAAACTTGCCAAAGTTTATCGTGCGTATTGGCGTTGATCGAAACGATCAACTAGATCCAAAAATTGAACTTGAAGATTTGAGTATATGAATTGAAAAGATTTTATTATTTTGAGAGAAAGTTAAAACGAAAGTTGACAGAAATTTGGATTGATTGTCTGAAAGATTAAGATTGATTTATTGATCTAAAAGATTATGACAATAATGATGGTTTTAGCAAATAATAACTAAGGAG
>NW_021472377.1:0-297 GCF_001605985.2 Dendrobium catenatum | reverse complement strand
AGGTGAAAAATCCTGGAAAGGGGAAAAACCACGGGGTTTAACCCAATTAAAAAGATTTCACTAGAATTTGAGTTGAATATAGTGGGCTGACTCGTCTTTGAGGGCGATCAGATTACAAATGTCAAACGTATGGTTGAAGTCTAGTATCAAATCTAATGTCACATGAAAGTTAGGGCGTCAAGTGACTTGGCAGAACTCTGTCGTCAGTTGATGGTCTGGCGAAATTTCGGGCCTCTAGTGGTGGTCCGGTGGAGTTCAAGCCCTTACGTGGTGGTTTGGTAGAGTTCAGACCCTTAG
>NW_021472376.1:0-277 GCF_001605985.2 Dendrobium catenatum | reverse complement strand
CCCCCTAATATCAGTTTCGGTTGGGGGTTGGGGTTGTAGGCCTGTTTGGGCTTTTCTTGATATTGCATCGGTTGTTTGCCCTTGTCTACATTATAAATCACCTGTTTTTCTCTATCAGCTCTGGAGAAGAATGTAGAGTCGGCATCACCCCTTCTAGCACCTGGGGCCTTAACCTTCTTGGGCTTATCAGAGTGATTTTCTGACCTGGACAAATTCAGCTTTTCAAACATAGCCACTCTATCGAGCAAGTCTTGAAATGTATTTATCGTAGCCATGC
>NW_021472375.1:0-3013 GCF_001605985.2 Dendrobium catenatum | reverse complement strand
AATGGTGAGAAATTCTTAAATTTAATGCAGGATGCAGAAACAAAGTTGTGTTACGGATCTGTTTTCATGGTTTATGATTTTGATTATAGCAAACACTCTTATTACTCTACGACTGTCTTATCTACTGACATTTCAGCTCCACATGATCAGACTTCTATTGGAACCAGCTGAAGATTGGGTAGACTAGATCTGAGTCAATTTGTACCCTTTTCCTTTCTTGAGTCTTTTGTAATTCCTGTGGCTCCTAATGCTAAGTAACTTTGCACACACACCTTGGAAGAGTTTATGACTATTCCCTAGAGTTTACTATTTTTGTTAACATCATCCGGGATGATATTTATATAGGCCTGGACGATCGGTTCAAAAATAGAAACCCTGATTAGGGTATCATCCTTGTTAAGACATCCATCATTAAACACATCATCCTGGATGATTTTGTATCGGTCAGGATGATAGGCTCAAATTAGAAAGAATCTGCTGCCAGATCTATTTAAGAATTACTTATCTTTGGACATCATCGTGGTGGATTGGCGTAGCCTATCAGGATCGACCTGGCCGATCCAGCACAATTTTTCTTAAATAAATCTAGAAATTAAAAAAGAAAATAATGGTGATTTGCATGATAAGATCAGTCGGGCCAATCGCAAGATCGTCGGGTCGACTTGACATCGACCAGCTTCTTTTCTGGGCAATGTTTAGGGCCATTTTCCTCATATTTGAACTAATCGTCCAGAATGATATCCTATCAGCCTAGATTATATAACCAAAAATTCTCTAATAGTTCCTAACCGACTGGGCTGATTGAGCATAATTTATGTAGATCGGCCAAGCCGATATTTATATCGGCCTCGAAGATAAAGTTGGCAAGTTGCATTAATGAGCTCATTTTGAGATATTCTATTTAAGATTTTGACAAGGCACTTTTTTAAGAGTCTTTGGAAGCCATTGTAGCTTCGTTCTTTTGGGGGGACTTGAAGAGAGAGCTTGAAAGGGAGTGAGGAACGGGTGAAGTCTGGGAGAGGGAGAAGATCCTGTGAGGGTGGACTCAAGGGAGTGTGGAGGGGGATTCCACACGGTTGCTCTACCAGGCTTGCACCTTAATATCATCAGATTCAAGGCTCATCTTGAGGGAAGTTCATAGAAGAAGAAGAACTCTTTGGTGTCAAAATACCTGGCAACTCCGTTGCACTGGGGATGGTGGAAGTGATTTTGTAAGGGCTTCTTTGCCTAGCTGATGGGGATAAAGGAGAGACACTTAGTTTAGTGCAACACTTGGAGGGTTCCTCAAATGAGTGGACGTAGGTCAAGGTTTGACTGAACCACTATAAATCTGGTGTGTTCTTTCCTTTATTATTTTTGCATTTATTTTTCCACATTATGTTTTCTCTGTGGTGAATCTTGGTTTGTGTTTTTGATCGAATGATTTATTTTAAAATATAGATTCACTCCTTTTTGGTTAGCCTTGGGACTAGTTCATAAGGGCCTAACATCTCTAACGAACATTCAAGTGGTATCAGAGCAGGATTCATAAAATAAGTTTTGAAAGCTTTTGAATTTTTGATCCATGGCTAATTTTTTTAATCATAATAATGTGGAAGGTTATTCATTCACCAGACCACCTTTATTTGAAAATATTACATTTAATTTTTGAAAAATTTGCATGTCTTCTTTCTTGTAATCGATTGATTTTCGTATGTGGAATATGATTTTAAATGGTTTTTCATTACCGTCATGGGTTTTAGATGGAATTAAAACTAATATTCCTTTTAATCAATGGAATAGGAAAGAACAAATCTTTAAATTTCTTTTTCTATGCTTTAAATTCTAAAGATTTTATGTTAGTATCTACGTGCACTACTAGAAGGAAATTTGGGATAAACTATACACCATATACTAAGGCAATAGTGCAATCAAGCAATCCAAGTTGAATATGTTAATGCATGATTATGAAATGTTTTTCATGAAATCTTATGAAGTGATCTTAGACATGTATACTAGGTTTATTCAAATTGTGACATCATTGTATGATTTAGGTAAAGAATTTTCAAATTTTGAAAAAGTCAATAAAATTCTTTGCTATCTACTAAATAAGTTTGATGCTAAAGTTGTTGTCAATTGTTAATCAAAAGATTTGAATGAATATTCTATTGATAATTTGATTGTCTCACTCATTGCCAACGAGCAAAGTTTGGGTCAAAAACTTTTGGATGCAGGTGAAATGGTAGTGGTAAAAGTTGAAGATACGGATAGAGGTAACTTAGTTGATGATGAAAGAAATAACTGGTCAAGCAAACTAAAAAGCTCACCAAAGTATAAGGCTCAACAAAAGTGGAATAAAGGTAAAAATTATAAGAATGGTAAGATTATTTCTAACGTTATTTGCTTTGGATACAGGAAACTTGGATATATGAAAAATCAGTGCCCTAATTTGAGAACTCCAGGAAAAGAAAAGGAAAAGGCAAAGCAAATTTTAAAATGGCCAAATAATGAAAAGAAAAAAATCTCATGGGCAGACTTAGATTCTGAATCATCTGATCACGAGCAAGATGATGTTTAAACCATTATTTGTATTTTTTGTTTTGTTTGCATGTTTTTTCATTTTTTTGTGTTTTTCGTGTGTGTTTTTTGTGTTTTGGATTTATTCTTTTTTCATCCATTCTTTCTTTTCTTTTTCTTCTTCTTTAAATTTTAATTGTATTTACTTTTTCCTTTTTGTCAACACACTCATCTCCATCCTTTTAAAATTCAAGAAAAAAGGGGATTAAAAATTTTAAAATGAAAAATCTACCTCCTAGTTTTCTTGAATTATTATGTAAGTTGTTGTTGGCTTCTCTAAAACAGTCAAAGAAAAGAAACTCATAATTTTGACTCTCAATCTCTGTTTCCTAAAAGAGGTTATTCTACTTTTGATTTAAAAATTTTATGATATTTTAAATTAGATTTTGAAACTGAACTTTTTTTATCTCCCTACATTTTATCTATCACATAGGAATCTTTTGCAAGTTGTTGAATT
>NW_021472374.1:0-536 GCF_001605985.2 Dendrobium catenatum | reverse complement strand
CGTGCCCGATCAAGCTAATTTTGTGATGCCGTATCAACTTTATTATTATTTTTACTTATAGAAACCTATGTAAATGTAGTTAGAATTTATGTGAATGATGCCCTATCTTGACTAAGATTTTTTATGTTAGTCATTGGAGGTTTATGTCTGATCATTTCATATTGTCTAGAGAATACACAATTGTTAAGTGATTCATCCTTCCTCGGCCATAGCTTAAACCCACTGTCCACCATGGCCTTAGCTACTAACCCATATCATTTCCACACATTCAAATTTATCTTATTGATCAAACTATATATTCTCATAATATTAGCTTCTTTGACAAGCCTTTACGCACATATGCTCAAACTACAACATTCTCAAGTCCCTTTATTGATAGGGAATTATTTGAGACCAACGGTACGCAAAATTTCTTGTTCCATTTGAATTGTTTCAAATTAAAGACTATAACTATGATTCAAAAAGATGTTGATTGAGATGCTTCCAATGAATATGATCGATTTTATCTCTTATGCCTCTTTTTCTCCAAATTAGCT
>NW_021472373.1:0-246 GCF_001605985.2 Dendrobium catenatum | reverse complement strand
TCATTACTTAATATACAATCTATTATACATGCCTTGTCGCCCTATTTATAGCCTAAAATGAAAGCTAGAGAGAGATCGAGGAAGAAATTGATAAGTGAGAAGCAGGAAGAACACTGCATTGGGCTTTGGAAGAGGGGAGGGGAAAAGGTCTTCGAACCGCTGCGAAATGTCGTTGCAGCGCATTGCAAGCACAGCGATTATATAGCGGTTCTACAACCGCTGCAAAGAAAATAGTGGCGGGGGGGG
>NW_021472372.1:0-342 GCF_001605985.2 Dendrobium catenatum | reverse complement strand
AGCGGAAGCAAGGAGAAGAGGCACGCGGAAGGGGCGACGGGGAGGCTTCGACGACGGTGGTAGGGCCGTTTTTTGGCGAGGTTCTTGGAGGGAAATTGTAGGGGAAAGCCTAAGAAGCACTAAGGTATATTTCTAAACCTAGAAATCTTTATATTTTCCTTGGATTTTTGAGATGAAGAATTTAGGGTTTGACAAATTTCTCTTTTCTTTAGGAAATGTATAGGGAATGGTTAGAAGATAAATTTATGCAAGAAAATGAGGTTTTTCTTAAAAACTATTGAGATGAAAAAATTAGGGTTTTTCCTTAATGTTTGAAATTTTGAAAGTGCTTTTATAAATATA
>NW_021472371.1:0-1025 GCF_001605985.2 Dendrobium catenatum | reverse complement strand
GACTGATGGACAAACAGAAAGAACCATTCAAACTCTGTAAGACTTATTGAGATTGTGTATCCTTGATTTTGGTGGAGGTTGGAAATCTCATATCCCTTTGATAGAGTTTGCTTATAATAATAATTTTCAAGCCAGCATAGGGATGGCGCCTTATGAAGCCCTCTATGGAAAGAAGTGCAGAACACCTCTTTGTTGGGCAGAAACTGGTGAGAGGAAAGTCATTGGATCCGATCTTGTTGATGATGTCACAAACAAAATCAGATTAATCAGAGTTAGGTTGCTAGCAGTTCAAGATAGACAGAAAAAGTATTATGATGTTAAGCACCGCTTTGTGGAATTCAATGTGGGAGACTATGTTTTCATAAAGATTAGGCCGATGAAGGGTGTACTTCGTTTTGGCAAGGTTGGCAAACTTAGTCCCCGCTATATTGGTCCTTTTGAGATAGTGGAAAGGATTGGGAAGGTGGCCTACAGATTAGCATTACCCACTACATATGTTGTCCACAATGTGTTCCATGTTTCGTCACTGAGGAAGTATATATCGGATGATCCTTCTAAGATCATATCGGAAGATGTGGACTTACAACCAGATCTTACATATGTTGAAGAACCGGATCGTATTCTGGAGTTTAGTGTGAAACAACTTAGAAGCAGAGAGATACCGTTCGTGAAGGTTATGTGGAAGCATAGATTGGAGAAGAATGCTACGTGGGAGAAGGAGTCAGAAATGAGGAAATGTTATCCTCATCTTTTTGAGTAAGGTATGATTGTTGTTTTTCTCTCTTTTCAATTTCGTGGACGAAATTTTTTTTTAGAGGGGGAGAATTGTAAAACCCGAAATTCATCATTTGAGTGCGTCGCACGCATATCGATGCGCCGCGACGAACTTAAGTGAAATTTCGACGTCGTCGGAATTCGGCGAAATAAATTTCATTAGATTCGTCTCGAATTTCGAGCGAAATGGTATAAAGAACTTATATCAAATTTAGCTCGGTTTGGGAGTTAAAATTTGCCGAAGATCGTTT
>NW_021472370.1:0-330 GCF_001605985.2 Dendrobium catenatum | reverse complement strand
TCAGAGAGGAACAGTAAGGGAACGAGGTCTCACAGTTTCTGTCCCTGAGGTTAGACCATCGAATGAGGTGAATTTTGATTTTCCTGTACCATGTGCTAATGTTGCTCCTGTGACTGATCCGGTTGCTCTGGAATCAGGAAGGGTTGTTGAAGAGGATGGATGTTTTCTTCCTTCTTTGGTGAGTGACTCTGCTATCCCTCTTTCTGTAAATGTGGATAATTCTAGTGTGGATCAATCTGTTTTGGGAAATCTTATGTCCTTTGTGGTTGTGAATAATGGCACGGTTATAACAAATGAGGAGGTTAATCGTGTGGATGATGTTTTTTTATT
>NW_021472369.1:0-432 GCF_001605985.2 Dendrobium catenatum | reverse complement strand
TGATGTAAATACAAAAAATCACTATTGACATGTTCGCATTGTTAGAAGGACTGCAGTCGGCGGGCGACGTAGGTCAGGAGGACCGTAGTCAGCAGGCAACGGAGGTCGGAAAGACTGTAGTCGGCAGGCGACGTAAGTCAGAAGGACCGTAGTCGGCTGGCGACGGAGGTCGGAAGGACTGTAGTCTGACGATGAAGATCAATAGGACAGCGTCAGATAGAAGTCCAGCAATGGAAAGAAATGCATCTTCGCATAGATGTCCAGCGAAGTCCGATAACCGGTAGAAGTCTGGCATCAGGTAGAGACTTGGAGAAGAGTGAAGGTCCGACGTCAGGTAGAAGTCCGACGTCTGTTGGTGGCAGAGGAGAAATCCGGACTCCCTTGGGCGGAGTTTCGGCGTCAGGAGGGAACTCTGTTGTTAAATGAGAAGAA
>NW_021472368.1:0-211 GCF_001605985.2 Dendrobium catenatum | reverse complement strand
CTTTAAAATTTATTAATCAAAATAATTATAACATTATGTTGTAATAAATTAAAATATTTATATTATATATATTTATCAATTTTATAATTAAATATTAATCAAGTTTTTTTCGAACTTATTCTTGAGTTCTGAATTGAACATGAATCAAGCTTCTTATCGAGCTTAATGTCGAGCATGTTCACGACCTTCAAATGATGTAGTTCGTGAACAT
>NW_021472367.1:0-339 GCF_001605985.2 Dendrobium catenatum | reverse complement strand
GAAGTTCTGACTTGATTTTGACTTAAAGTTGACAAAAAAAGTTAACTTTTTAAATTTGAATTTTTTATGATAGTTTAATATTTTTTATAAATACTAGACCTCAAATGGAGTCTAATGCTTTTGGGTTTGCTCAATTTAAAATTGTATGGAATTAGCTATATTTTTTCAAAGTTTTGGTATTTATTTTAATTATTTAATTGAATTAATTAGGGGTTAAATCTAAATGAACTCCAAACTTCTTGAAATTACCTCCAAAGGTTAGAAAAGACCTAAAGATGTGTTCTCAGGTGTTTGATATTTTTTTAAAATTTTAAATTATTAATAATTAATTAAATTAAT
>NW_021472366.1:0-343 GCF_001605985.2 Dendrobium catenatum | reverse complement strand
GGGGGGGGGGCTTCTTTGGACTGTTCTTCTTTGGGGAGAGCTTCTTTGGGAGGTTCTATGGACTGTTCTTCTTGTGGGGGCGGTTCTATGTACTGTTCTTCTTGTGGGGGAGGTTTTTTGAACTGTTCTTCTTGTTGGGGAGGTTCTTTGGACTATTATTCTTGTGGGGGAGGTTCTTTGGACTGTTCTTCTTGGGGGGAAGCTTTTTTGGACTGTTCTTCTTGAGGGGGAGCTTTTTTGGACTGTTCTTCTTGGGGGGAGCTTCTTTGACATGTTCTTCTTCGTGGGGATCTTCTTTGGCAGCTTATTTGGGAGGTTCTTTGGTAGTTACTTCTTGGGCAGT
>NW_021472365.1:0-273 GCF_001605985.2 Dendrobium catenatum | reverse complement strand
CAGATTCTATACAGAAGTTACATAAAATTTTCCTGTAGGTATCGTCCGGGCCGATCTGGGATCGTCCCGGGACGATCAGAGCATGGCAAAAGTCAGAGAGCAAATCATCTAGGAAATTAATTATCGTCCTAAGAAATCGTCCCAAGACGATTGGATTTTTATTCAGATCGTCCAGGACGATCGTGCGATCGACCGGGCCGATCAGACCAATATTAACCTGAAATCAGCTCATTTTGAAGAGAGAGAAAATTATAAAATATCTAAAATCATTTT
>NW_021472364.1:0-210 GCF_001605985.2 Dendrobium catenatum | reverse complement strand
ACAAGAAGTTATAATATTATTAAATTTTGATGAAATAAAAAAGAAATTAAAGAGTTTAATCCTAAAAACATTTTAAGTCATAAAATAAAAAGTTAAAATCTATTTATATAAGAAGAGTGATAGATATGGGTAATATTATTTCGATCAAGAAGTAAAATTACACAAGAGTAATTCTTGCATAAATGTTAGCTAAAAATAAATGTATGGCAT
>NW_021472363.1:0-249 GCF_001605985.2 Dendrobium catenatum | reverse complement strand
TTCTTGTTTTCTAGAAAGAGAAATGCTCAGGAAACTAAATGAAAGCAGCCGAATATTTGGCCGAAGATAGTTTTAGAGTTTGATTGAAAGGTGACAAAATAATAATAATAATAATAATAATAATTTGTAATTTGGTTCTTTATTAGGCTTATTTAAGCAGTTGAATTAGCAGTTCTTTATAACAACAATCCACAACTAATTTGTTTATGAAAAGATACTTTTCCTTCGCTTTCAATGACGTAAAGCATC
>NW_021472362.1:0-271 GCF_001605985.2 Dendrobium catenatum | reverse complement strand
GTATTGGTGTTGACCGAAATGATCAACTAGATCTAGATTGAAGTTGAAGATCTGAATATATAAATTGAATGAATTTTCATGTTTGATAAAAAATCAGAATGAAAATTTTATAAAGAAATTTACGTTAATTGTCTGAAAGATTAAGATAGATTTATTGATCTGAAAGTTTATAACAATAATGATGGTTTTAGCAAATAATAACTAAGGAGATTAGTATTATTTAATAGAGCCAAAATATTGAAAAGTTGAATGAGGTTTGACACGAACAGGA
>NW_021472361.1:0-214 GCF_001605985.2 Dendrobium catenatum | reverse complement strand
TGCTCAAGGCACCAGAACAGATGTGCTTATAGCACCAAAATACATATATAGTGCTTATAGCACCTAAATAGATTTCCTCGGATCCGGAACAGAAAAGATTTCAGATTGAGCTCATTTCAGATTTCCCAGACACTAACTGAATCTCATAGGATCCAGGCCCCTTATAGCTCCCTTTTAATAGCATATACATATAGCATATCAATTCAGAAGAAAT
>NW_021472360.1:0-219 GCF_001605985.2 Dendrobium catenatum | reverse complement strand
GTAATATCGGTCGGGACGATATTTATATCATCTTGGACGATATGTCCAAAATAAAAAAACCCTAATGAGGGCATCCTCATTAAGGCAGTTGTCATTAACAGATCGTCCTGGACGATACGTGTATCGGCCAGGACAATATGCTCAATTCAGAAAGAATCAACTGCCATAATCATTTTTGGAATTCTTTATTTTAGGCAATCGGCCAGAACGATATTATTA
>NW_021472359.1:0-209 GCF_001605985.2 Dendrobium catenatum | reverse complement strand
TTAAAGTGGATTAAGGCTCATTGTGGCTTTAAACAAGAGTGTCCCTTGTCTCCTTTCCTTTTTATCATGTGCTCTCAACTCTTGAGTGAAGAATTTGGAAATATAGGCAAAACAATTGGTATTAAAGTTAGTCTTAATGGACCATTAATCTCTCACTTAATGTATGCTGATTACATTTTGATATTTTCAAGAGCTAATAAGGTTTGTTT
>NW_021472358.1:0-307 GCF_001605985.2 Dendrobium catenatum | reverse complement strand
TGGTCTCCCATCTCTCATACTGCTTTGTTAGATTTTAATAATATGATTTTTAACAACTGCCTCATGGATTTACACTCTATTGGGTGCAAATTCACTTGGTTTAATCAACGTTTGGATAATCCAATCCATATCAAACTTGACAGAGTACTGGTAAATGAGGGTTGGATGAATGCTTTCTCTGATTCCTATTGTTCTTATCAAAGTCCCTCCTGCTCTGATCATTGGCCGATTATTATTCACTCAGGAAAAACTATTCAGGTTAATCACATATTTTTATTTAAAATTTACTGGACAAGAATTGATAAAT
>NW_021472357.1:0-262 GCF_001605985.2 Dendrobium catenatum | reverse complement strand
GGAGACGCCGGGAGGCTGCCGAAATTTCGGGTGAAATCATACCTGGACTTGATTGAACTCAAAGAACAATGGTGGACTTGTGAACTTGATTGGACCAAATTGACATAAAAGAATTTAAACTCAAATGAACTAAGTATTGTGGACATAAACTCAATTTGAACATGAACTTGGACTCTCATTTGAACTTCAACTTGCCACTTGAACTTGAATTCATGATTGGACTTAAGTTAGAACGAGATCTTGAACTCAAATGAGTTTGGCG
>NW_021472356.1:0-443 GCF_001605985.2 Dendrobium catenatum | reverse complement strand
TTAACATAAGTCAAATCTAATACCTCTACTTTCCTAATCGGGTCATCGGAAGGCCGCCGTTTTATGCGACCAAACCATCTAAGATGACTCTCTCTAATCTTATCTTCTACTGGAGCTACTCCAATCTTTTCAAGTATATGTTCATTTCATATCCTATCTCTAAGGGTAAAACCACTCATCCACCTGAGCATCCTCATCTCTATCACAAAAATATAATCTAAGGACAATTTTATTCCGCATGAATCCCTTTTATTTACCTAGGAATTATTTAGCCTATTCATTATTATTTCATTTCATGAATAGTCAAGAAATAAACATCAAATAGGTGATCTAATATAAACCATGACATCTCAATAAAACACATGCGAACAAGATAATCTGATAGTTTTTTTTTTTCCAACAGAAACGTGGTTTATGTTGCATTTAATCACAAAATTCTAATT
>NW_021472355.1:0-210 GCF_001605985.2 Dendrobium catenatum | reverse complement strand
GATCCTCGCTAAAAACAATACAAAAAACCTATGAACATGCTACGGTACTTAAGGAAAAGCACCCAAAAAAGTAGGGACTAGACAAAAAACAAACAAAATGCTCTCAGTAGCAGGTGTCCACAAAGATCTTGCAATCAACCGGCCAAAAAAGGACCTGCACAAATATAAAATAGACCAAAAACTGCAAAAGGAACATAAAGCAATTGACAA
>NW_021472354.1:0-325 GCF_001605985.2 Dendrobium catenatum | reverse complement strand
TACGACCTCGGGCAGAAGTACGATCAAAGTTCGTCGATGGGCAGAAGTCCGATGACGGTTAGTAGTCTGACGGCATGCAGAAGTCCGCAGTCGGGTAGATGACTGACGAAAGTTCGTCGACGAGTAGAAGTTCGCTAACGAGCAGAAGTCTGCGGTCGAGTAGAAGTCCGTAGTCGGGTAGAGGTGCAGCGTCAAGTAGAAGCCGACGAAGGTCCGTTGACGAGCAGAAGTCCGACGATGGTAGAAGTCCGCTAATAAGCAGAAGTCCGACGTTGAGTAGAAGTCTGCTGACGAGCAGAAGTTCGACGTCGAGTAGAAGTCCGTT
>NW_021472353.1:0-203 GCF_001605985.2 Dendrobium catenatum | reverse complement strand
GTTTTACTTACATTGAGATGAGCAAATCTCCTAACAAAGTCAACTAATAAAAATCATTTTACAACCTAAACACTAAGTTTTTTCTCTCTCCTCTATTTTCTATCTAATTTCCACTAACAATCTCTTTGTTAATCAATTTAAGAAAGGAAAAAAGTATTTAATAAAAATTTAAGTGGTATTTCATATATTATTTAATATAATAT
>NW_021472352.1:0-931 GCF_001605985.2 Dendrobium catenatum | reverse complement strand
CGAAGGTTTGTGAAAAATTCTCGAAGAAACTCGGTATGAAAGGGGAAAGCAAGAGACAGAATGAAACAAAGGGAGGTGTGAGCAAAAAGAACCATTACCGGGTATGAGAGGTGGGCAGGATTGATGATTGTGGAGACATTATCCCACACTCTTTGTAACGATGATAGGCGGCTTCATCTTCTGCTTCCCTGAAATAAGGGTCAATCCTAGCCCTCGAAGAACTCCCAGAAGTTTGTCGAACACATTTTCCACCAGCCGTAGGAGGGACTTAGCAAGAAAACACAAAAGGAAGAAGGGTGGAGAGTGAGAAATCATGGCTGCAACGGCCAAAATTTAAAGAAACGGCCATATCGTCCTTGCCGATTGCGGAATCGTCCAGGCCGATATGGCTCAATAATTTTGTATAGGCCGATTAGTCAAAAAGGTGGTTCGATCGTCCGGGCCGATCAGATATTGGCCAGGACGATTAGACACAAGCGATCGTCCCGAGGAGTCAGGCCGAACGACCGTTGAAAAAGCAGATCGTCCGGGCCGATTAGGTGTATTGTCTAGGACGATGCACAATAATTGATCGTACCGGCCGAAGTTAAAACGTTTTAAATTCTTGCCACCTGTATCATCCAGGACGAACAGTGGATCGGCCAGGACGATTGTCCAATAATGGATCGTCCGGGGCTGAATTTAAAGATTCAAACGTGCTGACATGTGGATCGTCCAGGATGATCCAGTGTATCGACCAGGATGATGCACATAAATTGCATCGGCCAAACAAAATATTCTATCGGCCAGTACTATCATCATGATTGCAACATAGTTCGATCAGATCATCCAGGACGATATAGGTTCGTCCAGGACGATGAGTGACAGCAAGCACAGAAAAAGGTCAGCAGATGGATTTTGAAGGTATTTTGTCCTATCGTCCAGGATGATA
>NW_021472351.1:0-321 GCF_001605985.2 Dendrobium catenatum | reverse complement strand
CCTAGGGTTTAGTTCCTTGCGGTAGTTTAAAAACTTCATGCATATCATTGTTTAGATAAATTATTCCCACTGTTTTGCTACTGTTTTTGGCTTTTCCAGCAAGCATATAGCTGAATTAGGACATCTTAGCTAGCATTGTAGTGTGACCTTTTTGTTTAGTAAGTTCATAAGTGTCTAAGACAGCTACACCTTGTTTAACCCTGCTGGTCTCACAAATCCTGCCGCTGTTTTCACTGTTAGGAGGTCCAGACATCTAACCGTTTGCTGTCTTTTATTTTCCTAGCTGTGTAAGGTTGCTGCCCTCTCAAAACCTGCACTTGT
>NW_021472350.1:0-301 GCF_001605985.2 Dendrobium catenatum | reverse complement strand
AAATTAAGTTATAACTAGAATGATTAGTTAGTCTAACTATTAGTATTTTTTAAAATTAGAAGTATAGCCTTGTTCATTTTTACTAATTCTAGTTAGTTATGTATTACATCCATTCCACCGAGTGGATTCTAGTGAGAGAAGCTCCCGCATTGGATTCTAGAGAGAGAAATTTTGAATCTTTGTTTTTCGCGGGTTTCTTGCCTCCGGCCATGGCGGCTTCTGGTAGTTCGCCGTCGGATCCACCAGATCTCGAACGTCTAGCGGATCATCAGATTTCTTTTGATAGATCGCACTTTCCTTC
>NW_021472349.1:0-463 GCF_001605985.2 Dendrobium catenatum | reverse complement strand
GCACTAATACCAATAGTGACTCTCCTTTTGCACCCACAACAAGGCTGAGAAGCCTTTACAAAACACTCATTTCACCATTACCCGGTGTGGTAGAGAACCGACATCCTTTTACACAATCCCCAGTGTTGGCAGAGAACTGTCCGTCCTTTCATACTCTCCTAGTATGTGAACAGAACCCTTTGTCCTTTCACACTCTCCTAGTGTGGGCAGAGAACCCTTCGTCCTTTCACACTCTTCAAGTGTGGGCAGAGAACCCTTCATTCTTTCACACTCTCCAAGTGTGGGCAGAGAACCCTTCATCCTTTCACACTCTCCTAGTGTCGGCAGAGAACCCTTCGGATGTTCACACTTTCCAAGTGTTAGAAGAGAACCAGTTCTCCTTGACAGATCTTCTCACAAGAATCTAGAAGGAAGAAAGAAAAAAGTGTAATACCAATTCACAAATAGAGATTCTTACCTTTAA
>NW_021472348.1:0-402 GCF_001605985.2 Dendrobium catenatum | reverse complement strand
TTGATGATTCTGGAGACGGTTATCCCACATTCTTTATAGCAGTGGTAGGCTGCTTCATCTTCTACTTTCCTGAAACGAGGGTCAATCCTAGCCCTCGAAGAACTCCGAGAAGTTTGTCGAACACATTTCCCACCAGCCATAGAGAGGAGTTAGCAAGAAAACACAAGAGGAGAAAGAGTGGAAAGTAAAAACACATGGCTGGAATGGCCAGAATTTAAAGAAACAGCCATATCGTCCTAGTCGATCGCAGAATCGTCCAGGCCGATATGGCTCAATAATTGCGTACAGGCCGATTGGTTAAAAAGGCGGTCCGATCGTCTGGCCCGATCAAATATTGGCCAGCCGATTAGACACAGGCGATCGTCCCGAGGAGTCAATCCGGATGACCGTTGAAAAAACAGA
>NW_021472347.1:0-354 GCF_001605985.2 Dendrobium catenatum | reverse complement strand
CTTGTATCTAGGGCTATTCTCAGGATGATTTTCCTCTAATTTGAACTAATCGGCCTGTACGATCGTGAGGTCGTCCCGGAGGATCAAGCCAAATTTCAATCTTCCAGGAGTGTATCCAGGGCGATGCTCTGTCCGATCTTTTGAGTTTTGTACTGATTGGCCAGGCCGATGTCCATATCGGCCTGGACGATAAAGTCGGCAAATTGCAATTAATGAGCTCCTTTGAAGCTCTTCTATTTAAGAGCTCATGTTCAATATTTTGAAAAACCTTTGGCTGCTGCCTTGACCTGAGAAGACTTTGAGGAGAGAAAGCAAAATGTTTGAACTGTTTTTTTTGTGCTTTAAAATATGAGG
>NW_021472346.1:0-317 GCF_001605985.2 Dendrobium catenatum | reverse complement strand
CAATCTTAAGAATTTATGTATTGAATCAGAAATCATCGACATAAATTTGTAGAATTGAAAAGGATATCTCAAAAATCTGATTTGACACTATCACCCAACTGGTTGGCCTGGGGATAGAAGGTCAAAATCAGAATCAATATTTAACTAAAAAAAAATTGGAGGTAAATATATATTTTATTTTAGATGTTGGCCACACTCACCCAAGAAAGAAATGTGTAGAGGGATCATCAGAAGAAAAGGTAGTTAAGACTACCGATGAAATGAATTTTTGTCTCTATTAGAGATGGAGAGAGAGATTTAGTCCCACCGGGCATGCC
>NW_021472345.1:0-799 GCF_001605985.2 Dendrobium catenatum | reverse complement strand
AATTAGCACTTAAATTATTTCTCTTAAAGTTATAAACTTATATACTTATATAAACCCTTTTCACTCACTTTTCCATCCACTATAGTTCTTCCTAGAGCTTGTAGGTATTATTATACAACTCAATAGCAGTAGATTCTCTACCTGGCATCTCTCTATGTAATATACCTACATTACCATTTATAATTAAATAAATTACTAACATAAGTTAAAATTTTAAACAAATGTTGCATGTGCTTAGTTTGTGGAATAAGCCCCTAGTATATATGCTGCTATCCATACCCCTCATGTCAGAAGCTTAGTTTTCTCTATTATGGTCCCTCCTCTTAATGATATTGGCTTCCACAAGAACTAGTCAGATCTCCCCATACACTCTCATCAATTGAAAGTGAACGCTCGCCTGACTTCCTAATATACGTTAACATGTCTCACAGATGAGTCGATCCTTGCTTGTCAACTTTTTTTTTTTTGATCTTATCATTGTGCTATGTAACAAGTTAAAATCTCTCTACATATATAAAAAATTACAAAATAGCATATTTTTTGTTAGTTTAATAAAAATGCATAGATTATATTAATAATGCTACTTACTAACCATAAACTCCTTAAACTACTTGTTGCATACTTCCTTGTAGATTTTCTTCTAAAAAATATATAGAGCATCAAGCTTGCTTCATATGATGTCCCATATATTATGCATGGGCTACTTTGAAGGATTAAACTTGCATAAAATATATACAGTGGAAAAAAAATTCCAAATTATCTTTGTAATATTAAGATTATAGTACACACATGTCACCCT
>NW_021472344.1:0-638 GCF_001605985.2 Dendrobium catenatum | reverse complement strand
GGGGGGGGGTGAATTGGTATTTAAAAACTTTATCCTCTTTTAAAATTTAAAACCAAGAATTTAACTTTAGTGAATTATATAGAAAAAGTTTTTCAACCACAAGTTAGAAATAATAAAAAAAAATAAAAGCAGCAAAAAAATAAAAGACACGAGATTTATAGTGGTTCGGTCAAACATGACCAATCCACTCCCCGGAGGCACCCTCTTAGTATTGCACTAATATCATTAGTGACTCTCCCTTTGTACCCACAGCAAGGCGGAGAAACCTTTACCAAACTCTCTTCCTCCACTACCCAGTGCGGTAGAGAACAGTCATCCTTTCACACTCTCCCGGTGTAGGCAGAGAACATTTGTCCATTCACACTCTCCTAGTGTGGGCAGAAAACCCTTCGGCTATTCACACTCTCCTAGTGTGGGCAAAAAACCCTTCATTCTTTCATTCTCTCCTAGTGTGGGCAGAGAACCCTTCGGATGTTCACACTTTCTAAGTGCACGCAGAGAACCCTTCATCCTTTCACACTCTCCTAATGTGGGCAGAGAACCTTCTTCCTTTCACACTCTCCTAGTGTGGGCAAAGAACCTTCGTCCTTTCACACTCTCGTAGTGTGGGCAGAGAACCCTTTGATTGTTCACACTCT
>NW_021472343.1:0-256 GCF_001605985.2 Dendrobium catenatum | reverse complement strand
ACAATGAGAATTTCTTCTTTGATCTTTTGTAAAAAGAATGTAGTGTCTACACTATCCTTTTTAAATCCTCTATCCAAAAGAAATGAGCTAAGTCTTTCATACCATGCTCTAGGTGCTTGCTTTAATCCATACAGTGCCTTCTTTAATTTAAATATATGGTTTAAAAATTGTGAACTCTCAAATCCGGGGGGTTGCTCAACGTAGACATCTTCCTTGATTACCCCGTTCAAAAATGCACTCTTTACATCCATTTGAT
>NW_021472342.1:0-242 GCF_001605985.2 Dendrobium catenatum | reverse complement strand
GTTATACATGGAGTATAGGAAGGGGAGCAGGAAAGTGGCACTACAGGGAGACCCCAGCTTATGCAGAGCCGAAGTGGCCTTGAAGTCCATCTTCAAGACTTTGAGAGATGAGGGAGAGGGCTATTTGATAGAGCTACAACAAGTGGGCATGGAAGCAGACAGAGAGCCAGAAGTCATACCTGAGGTGATCCAGGACCTTCTACAACATCACTCCACCGTGTTTCAGATGCCCAAGGGACTAC
>NW_021472341.1:0-212 GCF_001605985.2 Dendrobium catenatum | reverse complement strand
CAAAGAGTGACGACTCTATTATTGAGCCAACGGATATTTGGATATTTCTACAACAGCACAATAGATACATAACGATACATCGACATTGAAAAACGTCTTAATAGCCAGTGATTGTACTTATTCAGTAAGACTATTGTATTGAATTGCATGTGTACAAAATTGTCTTTATGATATAATTACGGATTTATAGATTTATTGATATCGACGGATTT
>NW_021472340.1:0-211 GCF_001605985.2 Dendrobium catenatum | reverse complement strand
GGTTGTCGACAGAGGATCGGGTTTTGTAGGCTTTGAGCATTTGGGAGTGAATTCTTTTGATTTTAGGCTTTGAAGGCCTGATATGAATGTATTAAAACAAATATACTGGTCCTCTCAACCGTGTATTTGTTTGAAAGTTTGAACCTTGTCGACCCCTATTGATCCGTATAGAAGAATCGGGTTCGAACAAGAATTCACTTGTCAGCCCGCG
>NW_021472339.1:0-459 GCF_001605985.2 Dendrobium catenatum | reverse complement strand
GCCAAGATCTCCATCCTCAGATTCAGTGGAAAAGGTTAACGATGACAAGTCCAAATTCGTTTTAGATGGAGTTGATGCCACCAATGTGAAGCTAGTGGGTATCATGGTGAATAAGATAGAGAGGATCGCTGATGTTTCTTTTGCTCTAGATGACGGAACTAGGCGGACTACGGTGAACAGGTGGGTCTAATGAAACTTCCCATATATGTATTACCTCACTCTATCGTAAGAAGCCCTTAGCTCTCTCTCTCCTAAAAAAAAGAGGGTTTTGACTAGATGAGATTTTCCATGACTCATATGTTCTGAGATCTGTATTGGAGTTGCCTTCTCCATTTTTGTTCCATGTTTAGTTTAAGCTGGAGGTGGGAAAACAGTGATCTTTGAACTCTACATTGTTTGGCACTTCTCAAAATTTCTCTTACAAGAGGGAAAGTGTGATCATGAGAAAGGAATTCTTAA
>NW_021472338.1:0-302 GCF_001605985.2 Dendrobium catenatum | reverse complement strand
ATCAATGCCAAAAGATAACCCATTCAGCTCAGTAGTGATAACAGAGCAAGATTGCAACGGGCTAGCAAAGGCAGCTAACACTATACCCTGATGATCATGAATAATACCACCAGTGCCTGCTAAAGAATTTCTCACAGAGCCATTAGAGTTTAATTTCATAAACAAAAAATTGGTTTTCCTCCAAATAATAAGCCAAGTAAAGCCCCTGTTAAAATTCTCACCCACATGGATACCAAGTAAAGCAGGAAATTTCCTAGAATTACAGCAGTTCTTAATCGAAATCAAGTTATAAGAAGATAAAT
>NW_021472337.1:0-915 GCF_001605985.2 Dendrobium catenatum | reverse complement strand
TCTCTTTCGGTATAATTTTTAATGTGTATGAAAAGGATTGGGATTCCCATTCCACGTTGATCTCAAGATTATTCTCATCCCAATTAAATTCATGTATTACCTTCGGAAGTTATGTCTAGTCATGTTTTTATCCGGGGCATTGCTTTTGCATCAGCTGGAATTGCCAGGTAATCATCATGGGTGGTGTTGGCTGGAAGGTGCAGTTGAGGAGTTATAGTCCATAAAAGTTCACTTTTCTGGGCCTCTGTCAAGCTATGCTTGAACAAGTTTCATGTCATTCCCGTTATATCCTGTTAGAAACAGGCAGTTCATCAACATCATAAGCGAACAAGTTTCAAGGAAGGCTCACCGCTCAAGCAAAATTTGACTGGGATCAAGTTTGCTTTTAACCTTATAAAGTTGAAAACTTAGCAGTTTCCAATTGCCACCTAAGAGGAGGGGCGAAAGAAGCTACATCCATGCGCTATTTCCTCTTGAGTAAAGAGTCATATACATCCCTATTAAAGAAAGGTAGAGGCTCAACAAAACCAGACCGTGTAGACATGGATAAGGTAGAATACAGTAATAACTATATTGATTTTCCTGGGCTACAAGGAAGAGTGACCAGACGATGTTGTAGGGCCTGATTGATTGCTTAAAAAACTACTAATTGTTGCAGCTCATAAAAGTATGGATCTGTCAAATTCGTCAAGTGCATAGTTGTAGGTACATATTTATCTATAATGTTTAAAGTTTAAGGTTGTCTCTAAATGACTTGTTATTTCCTGTTCATCTTTATCCTCGAGTCTTTTTTGGTTCTTTATCATCATTGATTCTATCCTTAATTTCATTGGAAATAAGTTATGGAAGAATGGTAAAGGACCCTTACAAATCTGTATTTTTTCGCTTCCTGATAGGATCTTTCTGATGCACAAT
>NW_021472336.1:0-942 GCF_001605985.2 Dendrobium catenatum | reverse complement strand
AAAGAACACAGAAATTTATTTCATAACCAAATAAATTTTAGCTTCATGTGTAATAGGCTTTGCAGTAGCACATCATTATTCATTTAGAAAATATCACATATATAATTATCAAGTAAAGCTTAGCGGCACTTTATGACTTGTAAATAAAAAATTGATTAAAAAAATTCAAATAAATTCTTAAATCCCTACACATTAGCATTGACAAATTATCTCGTCAGGATGTATGTTTCCATCATAAACACGTAATATTCCAAATTGAAAGATCTTAGTCTTGGCAATTCAACTCATCGAGATGCTAATTTCATCTAGAAGCATATAGGGTTTAGGGTGTTATTTTAATATTTTAAAATGCTTTTGAAATAGCCCACCCTATTCTATGTGTTGGGCTTTAAATTATGGAAAGAGAAAGGCTTTAGTTTTAGTTGATTATTTTATTAGAAATCTAGGTTATATTCTTGGAGATTGGAGTCTTATGATTTTGAGTCTACCCTAGATCCTAAATCTATTTTGGGTACTAGGCAATAGTAACCAAAACCTAGCTTACATAGTATAAAATATATACTTACCCTTGCCTGGATTGGGGATCTAGCTAACCACTTAGGCGATTTAAAATCCATGAGTCTGATCTTTATATAAAAGAGTTGTAGGATGTAATTAGTTATAGTTTTGAAAAATTGGGGTTAACGTCTAGAGCGGATCCTAATTGGTCCGTTTGACTCATGTAGGGTGAAAATGCTTGAAGAGAAATGCAATTAAAATTTTTGAATCATTTAGTTTTTTTCTAATGTGATGCATACTATTTGGCTCAACTAAATGCATTAAATGAGATGTAGCTGTTTTTGAAAAAAAAAGGCTTAAAAATATTTTTCTATAGAGATTGCATAACATCCTATTGATAGATCTGCACCCTCACATGTAACGTAATCTTCCATAACCTACAAG
>NW_021472335.1:0-216 GCF_001605985.2 Dendrobium catenatum | reverse complement strand
TCTAGACAGTTGGGGGTTTGTGACTCCTCGGTTTGCTGGCCTTGATGAGTTTAAGGTTATGTTGGAAAGCAAATCTGGAAGTAGGGATATTGGGTTTCTGTTATATGGTTGTGCTGTGTACCACAGCTGGGTGAATCGAAACGCAACGGGGCACTACTCATTCCTCTATTGCCTCTCTCTCTTGAAGTTCTTCATCAAGGTGGTCGTTCTAACAGC
>NW_021472334.1:0-218 GCF_001605985.2 Dendrobium catenatum | reverse complement strand
AGTTGGGATCTCATTTGGAGCAAAATCACAAAAAGGGCCTTTAATTAAAGATATTTAAAAATTCATTAAATACATCAAAATTCAAACCTTCATAACTAATTCAAGAAAAATCTAAATTGAACAAACTCACTTGCATTCAACTCATAATAATGCCTAATATTTACTAAAAATATTAAAATTCCAAAAAAAAACATCAAATTCAAAAAGTCAACAAATCG
>NW_021472333.1:0-222 GCF_001605985.2 Dendrobium catenatum | reverse complement strand
AGTCTACAAATGCAACACGCCTTTAAACGGATTAATCTGTCCATTAAATGAGGTATAAATTGAAACCCTAGATCTAGGTACACTAGTCTAAATAGATTTTGGTAAAGTATTTTTTAAGCCAAAACAAAATATTCCCGTTAATGCTCTTCATTTATGGATTCTACGTTTAAAATTTCAAGTCAAACGATTGATCTAATCTCTCGAACGAGGCATAAAACGCTT
>NW_021472332.1:0-300 GCF_001605985.2 Dendrobium catenatum | reverse complement strand
GGTTCCTTATCTCATTTTGATTGGGCCAAAATAATTAGGAGGTAAATCTTTCATTCTTAAACATAATACTCTTACTCTTTAAAAAAAAAAAATTTCTTCTCTTTAAAAAATTATGTGAATCAAACTTATCTCAACTAATTGGTGAGTGTTTAGCATCTCTTAGTGTCTCCACTATTGAGTATATTTAAATACTCATATTGTTCTTTTGAAAAATTTATGTATGAAAATTTTTGGATCCCAACATTTGATTATAAATCATTCTTATGGACTGATGTGATTCTTCCCTTGATTGCACTCTCA
>NW_021472331.1:0-2082 GCF_001605985.2 Dendrobium catenatum | reverse complement strand
TTCATTCACTATAGGAATAGAGTGTATATCATTACTTCCCTCTTTTGTAGCTTCTAACTTTGCTAAGAAAGTTAATTCACTAGCTCTTAGATTTTTAAGCACCTGACTAAAAGCAATCAATGAAGAAATTGCACCTCTATCACATTGAAAATAAAATACTTCTTCTCCAGGTAAATCAAATCTGACCTTCTTCTTCCAACATTCAATAGTTGCAAAATGTTTGACTAACCAATCCATTCCCAGAATTATATCGAATTCTACCAATGGAAGTACTATCAGATCTGCTTGAAATTTTCTATCAGCTATCATAAAATCAACTGAACATGTTGTACTGGCATTCAAATAATTACCCGCAGGTAATCTAACATGTAAGCCAGGAGTAAAAGAGACAAGTTCCAAATGCACTTTCTTACAAAATATCTCAGCTATGAATGAATGCGATGCACCAGAATCAAAAAGTACTCTAGCAGATAAATCTGAGATATTTAAAGTACCTGTCACCACTTCAGAAGAGTCTTTGGCCTCCTGGGAAGATAAGGCAAAAACTCGAGCTGGTGCTGATCTGGTTGCTTCACTTAAGTTTTCTCCTTTAATCTTCAAAGCAGATTGATGCATCTGTGGCCTGGCACCTCTGTACTGATCTGTCTTCTGACTGTCTCTAACTTCTGTACCTCTTTGAACATTCTTTGGACAATTTCTCTTGATATGACCTGATTCTCCACATAAATAACACTTTCCTGAATTCATCATGCATCTTCCTTGGTGAGATTTTCCACAGGTTGTACAAACAGGTATTGCAGGTAATCTCAGTGGCTTTTGATATTGATTTTGTTGGAATTTCTGTCTTTTGGATGATCCGTTTTTGTGATCACTTTGTCTCTTTCTATCATTATTATCCCATTTTTGTTTAACCACTTCCATGTCATTCTCTAGAAGTCTGGCACTTTCCACTAATTCAGAAAATTCTTTTATGCGAAGAGGAATTAAAGGCTGTCTCAAAGAATCCCTCAAACCCTTCAAAAATCTGTAGCATTTTTCCTCTGAAGTACTGATGAGCTGTGGTGCATATCTTGAAAGAGCTGTAAATTCTGCTTCATATTGAATAACAGTCTTAGATCCTTGCTTCAGGTTTACAAAACTTTCCTGCATTGCTTGCCTTGCTGATGGAGGAACATACCATTCTCTGAAGACTTGCTCAAATTCTTCCCACATGATTTGTTCTTCTGATCTACCTTTGAATTTCTCTAGTTGTTGTCCTCTCCACCACCTTTTTGCTTCACCCTCTAGCATAAAAATTGCTAGAGATACTCTTCTATTCTCAGGACATCTCATTCCATTTAAAACTTTCCTTATTCTAATTATCCAGTCTTCAGCACTTCTGGCATCAACTCCTCCTTTAAACAAAGGAGGTTTTAGGCTTTGGAAAAGTTTTAAATTCTTATCCACTTCTGCACTAACAGGATCACCTACTTCCACATTTGTACTACCACCAGGAGTGGTAGGAGTAACTGGTGTAACTACAGGTGGAACACCAGGTGTAGCAGATCCCACCATAGACTGCATCTTTTCCATCATTTGCATCATCATATTCATCATCTGCAGTTGCATCATATTTCCTGACATTGCATTCATAGCATCCATTCCTACTGGTGTAGGATTTACATTAGGTGCATTGTCTCCTATTGGTGCCACATTTTCAGGATCTTCAGAAATCCTAATAGGTTGGGATGACTGACCTTCCTCTCTTTCAGGTATTCTTTCAGCCATTAAATCTGTAACACATTACATTAAGAGTTATGCATTTATATAATCATGAATTCCCAATTAGACATTATTTTAATATACTGACATATTAGTCATATTGAGAATTAAACATGGCTACCTATATATCAATGAAATTAGACTCATGATTATTTAGAGTTATTACGCTCTCCTAGGCTCTGTAATAATTCCGTCACATCCAATCTTATCCTCTTAAATAATTCACTTTTCTTATGCTTCCTTACTTAAATCCTCAGAATCTTAAGTCTTCGCTCTGATACCACTTTTGTAACACCCCACAGTACCTCTTAACAGTAAGGT
>NW_021472330.1:0-323 GCF_001605985.2 Dendrobium catenatum | reverse complement strand
TCATCAAGTGCCATGACAAAGCAAACATTTTTGCACCAAGGTGTTAGTTTTCTTTTGAAGACCATAATGCCACACCTCCAAGTGCCTCAGCGCTAGACTCCTTTCTAGGTTTTCTTTTAAAAAAATGTTTTATTTCTTTTTTTTTATGAGTTCAGTCACTTATGAAAAGTTATTACTTTTTAGGGTTCTTATCTAGTACCTTGTTAGAGTAAAATCTAAGGAAGCTTAGAGATGTACATGATATAATTTATTGGAGTATTTAGCTAGTGTTTATTGAAGTTACTCCATAAGAGAAGGAAAAGAGTGTAGAGGAGATATTTAAA
>NW_021472329.1:0-403 GCF_001605985.2 Dendrobium catenatum | reverse complement strand
AAAGTGTTTGATCAATATTAGTGGGTTCTATAGTTGACATAAAGGCAGAATGATTGGCTTCCTTTTTTAATCCTCGCCTAGTTCTGACACCCTCACTAGGTTCACCTAAAATCAATTCCCTTGGGTGATTTTTAGAAAATCTCAAATCTCTAGGCAAAGGGTTTTCTCTCTCCGAATTTTTTTCCACATTTTCTTCCAAGTTTATTCTATCAATATTTTGGGGGTTATCCTCAATTTAATCTTCAATAACATTTGACTCTTCCAAATTTCTAGATTCATCAAATACAACATGTGTAGTCTCTTCAATTACCAAAGTTCTCTTATTGAATACCCTATAAGATTTTCCAATACTTGAGTATCCAACAACAATTCCTTCATCTGATTTTGGATCAAATTTTTCTAA
>NW_021472328.1:0-266 GCF_001605985.2 Dendrobium catenatum | reverse complement strand
TACTAAATTAATTTAATTTGTTAATTTAAAAAAAAAAATAGAATTTACTTTGTCAGATTTACAGTGCAGTTCAATTTGACAATTAAAGCGGCCCAGGGGATCGAGAAGTAAGTAAGTGTTTTTTTTTAAAATTTGAATTGTCAAAATTAAGCAGAATTGTCGATATGTCCAAGTGGTTGTTAAGAGCACTTGGTCATTTTCATGCCCATATGTAAAGTAGTGGCTTTGTTTGTATTAGATATTTATAGGAAAACTATAACTCCATG
>NW_021472327.1:0-263 GCF_001605985.2 Dendrobium catenatum | reverse complement strand
GGGCTCTCAATCAAATATCTCCCAAATATCTAAAGTCCATTTCAAATATTCCAAAGCTCCACCCAAATACCCACAAAATTCCAAAAACCTAAAATCCAAAAATCCCAAAATTAAGATATTTAAAACTGAAATAAATCCATCAATAACTTAAAGCAAAAATCTATCCACCCCTCGCAATAGATTGTCGAGATGGACAAATTAAAATTTATTTCAGCTCATAAAGAGTCAAATGCCTAGTTGAAAATATCACTATGATCCATTCT
>NW_021472326.1:0-306 GCF_001605985.2 Dendrobium catenatum | reverse complement strand
CCTTTTAAAATATACTTTTATCTATGTATTTCACTAATAAATGGCCCAATACATTTATGAACCCATGTATTTGATTCCAAGCCTTTTGAAACTTTCTAAACTTTAAAGCCTCAATTATTTTGTCATGTAATCAAAGCCATAGATTGTAAAAAAAAATTATGCATCAGATGCATGACCAAACGACCTTAACAAATTGAAAAATAGGCATGCCAATGATTTTAATGATGCTATAGAAAAGAGATGGTTTTGATTTTGAATTTTAAAATCCATAACATCAAACTTTAGTTGTGCGGAGAATGCTAATTC
>NW_021472325.1:0-323 GCF_001605985.2 Dendrobium catenatum | reverse complement strand
TTTTCATGTACTGCTCCGTACACAAATGCATCTTCAATTGAAGCTTGTATTGTTCATTCTGTATGGGATCTATTGAATTTCCTTCCGTCGGAATCCACATGTCCATTAGAATAGGGTCTTCAAGATTTTCTGAATTGCATTCTTCCACAATGTACTCAATTTTTTGTGACTTTCCATTTTTTTAAACACTTAAAAAAAACATGAAAAGAGACCTAGGAAGACACGAACCTAAGCTCTGATACTAAATTAATGCAAGCAAAAATTTAGGATTTTTGCAAGCAAAAACAAAAGCTTCCTAGGAAATAGGAATTACACAAAATACT
>NW_021472324.1:0-447 GCF_001605985.2 Dendrobium catenatum | reverse complement strand
GATTTACGGGATTTGGCAGAGGACTTTGACGGGAGCTGTTGTATAACAGGTAAGAGCTTTAAGCTCTCTCTTTTTTTTTGTTTATTTTTGGATATTGTTCAGAGGTTAACAGCAACGCTTACCTTCATTGCACTTGCTCAAACCACCTAAGATTATTTTTCAGCAAACATATAAAATAGATTTTACTTTTATCATCCCTTTAATATAATTGATATGTCACCAAAAATTGCCTTGATCGGGTATGAATATGGATGCAAATATAAATTTGATGCAAGCAAAAATTTGGGAAAAGCCCCAAATTTTTGCAAGCAAAAGAGACTCTTCTTAGGATAATAGAAAATTACATAAAATACTCAAAACTAAACAAAATACGACAAAATAGTGTGGGCTCCGAAAATTCAGCCCCGGCCTCCCTGCCACACTGATTGTTTGCTTTTTCTTTGGCGA
>NW_021472323.1:0-276 GCF_001605985.2 Dendrobium catenatum | reverse complement strand
TCATGAGGCTAAATATTGCATTATGCTTCCATAACAAGTAAGCTTCCATGAGTTAATTAATATAGCCATTAATCTATTGAAAATTATCTATCTAACTAATGCAAAATCACCTTAATTATTTCTAAGATTTAACACAAGAAGCATGATATGTCATCATGTGATTCATGTATAAATATTAAGTCAATTCCTAATAAATTATCATAATCATTTCTATGATTTCATATAAGAATCTTGATATTTACTTCATCATGTCATTATGCATGAATCTTGAGTCAA
>NW_021472322.1:0-356 GCF_001605985.2 Dendrobium catenatum | reverse complement strand
TAATATGCTTTAAAAAAATTTATACTGATTATTTATAATTATTTATATAATTCACTAATGTTAAATATATCTAAAATTTTTAAAAATCGTTCTAATTAAAATTTTATTTTGGAATACTATCAAATAATTCTTTTTTACCTATTGTGTAAACTTTCTCTGGTCATACTTTTCTTGGGAATCCATTAACTTGAATAGTCACATAGCCTGATTCATCAGTCCTATTTGACTGACTTGAATGATCTTCTGTGAATCTCATCAATGCTATGAAGGAAAAATGAAGGTAAAATAAATTAAAATTAAAATCAGAAAAACATTGAAAGTGATTTTTTTGTGATTTATAATTTAATCCTATGTTT
>NW_021472321.1:0-841 GCF_001605985.2 Dendrobium catenatum | reverse complement strand
GTTTCTTTTGTTTATGCTGCGTGTACTAAAATGAATCGTATGCCTTGGTGCATTGGTGGTGACTTCAACATTATTTCCAATAGTTCTGAAAGAATTGGTGGCAATCCACCCAATGCTAGTGCTATGGATGATTTCAATTCTATGATTAGTGATTGCAAGTTAAATGATATTGGTTATTTTGGCAGCCCTTTTACTTGGCATAGAGCTAATCTGTGGCAAAGACTGGATAGATGCCTTTTTAATGATGATTGGATTGCTGATTTTCCTCTTTCTAACATTGAGCATCTTAGTAGAACTCCTTCTGATCATTCCCCTCTCCTTCTCAATATTAACACTTGTTTACAGCAGAATGTTTCTTCGTTTAGATTTCAAAATATGTGGCTGCTTCATGCTGAGTTTCCTTCCCTTTTAGCTTCTAACTGGAATGCTCCTGTTTACCCTGATAATAGTATTACTGGTATGGTAAAATTATGGTCTAAGCTTTCTAGACTTAAACAGTGTTTAAATTGGTGGAACAAAAATATTTTCAAGAACTTATTTTCCAACATTAAAGAGGCTGAATCTAAGGTTTCTCTTTTAGAGAATACGTATCAGCATGACCCGAATTCTGACAATATGGCTCTCCTCAATCAGGCCAAGAATTCTCTGCTCCTTCTTCAATGTCAAGAAGAATGTTATTGGAGTCAAAAGTCCAATACTAAATTCCTTTTAGAAGGTGATAGGAATACTAAATTTTTTCATGCATTAGCTAACAAGAAAAAAACTAGAAGTCATATTCACAAGATCATTGATATGAATGGTACTGTTCTTACCACTAATGAGTCCATTTGTAATTCTGGTG
>NW_021472320.1:0-275 GCF_001605985.2 Dendrobium catenatum | reverse complement strand
ATAAAATGAATATGAATCAGTTTTAAAATTAGGCTTAAAAATAGGTTTTTTCTTAGAGATTGCACAACTTCCCCTTGACAGAACTGCACCCTCATAGGTCAAGTGGTATGCCAGAACCCGCAGACGGGGAGATGCCTAACAAGGAAGAGAAAGTATTAATATGCTTATTCTGACTCTCGGCGGTCCCGAGCTTACTTTTTAGATCGATAGAATTACTATGTGAGCCTAAAAATTTTTAGGGATTTTTACATACATAACACTCAAAATAATTCAAA
>NW_021472319.1:0-330 GCF_001605985.2 Dendrobium catenatum | reverse complement strand
GAGAGTGTGAAAGGACGGAAGGGTTCTCTGCCCACACAAGGAGAGTGTGAAAGGACGGACAGTTCTCTGCCAACACTTGGGATAGTGTGAAAGGATGGACGGTTCTCTGCCAACACTGGGAATTGTGTAAAAGGACGGATGGTTCTCTGCCGCACCGAGGAGTGGTGAAAAGAGTGTGTTATAAAGGCTTCTCCACCTTGCTATGGGTGCAAAAGGAGAGTCACTATTGGTATTAGTGCAACACTCAGAGGGTGCGTCTAGGGAGTGGATATAGGTCTTGTTATAGACCGAATCACTATAAATCTGGTGTCATTTACTTTATTGTTTTTA
>NW_021472318.1:0-305 GCF_001605985.2 Dendrobium catenatum | reverse complement strand
TTAAACTTCATTTTTTACTTATATAACAATTACAACTATAAATATTTACAAAAAAAATTATTTACCCATAAACAAGATTATAAATGTTTTTTTACCCATAAGAAGATTATAAATGTGAAAAATAATGATATTTAGATGTTAAATAAGAATATTAAAAAAAAATGTTTTTAAGTATTGATGTAGTGATGTCACTGATGTGGAGAAAAAAATCATGATGTATCTAATTAGGGCATGGCATCTATGACCTGATACAGAAATTCTCAGTAGGAAAAAACCTGATATAGAAATTCTCAGTCGGAAAAAGC
>NW_021472317.1:0-243 GCF_001605985.2 Dendrobium catenatum | reverse complement strand
TTAATGGTGATTTCGTCTGGGCCGATCGCAAGATCATTCGGGCTGATTAGACATCTTCCAGCTTCATTTCAGGGTGATATTCAGGTCGATTTTTCTCATATTTGAACTAATTGGCCAGGACGATATGTATATCATCATGGACGATAAAGTCGACAACTTGTATTAATGAGCTCGTTTTTAGCTCTTCTATTTAAGCTATCACAAGGCACTTTGTAAGTGTCTTTGGCAGCCATTGTAGCTTCA
>NW_021472316.1:0-559 GCF_001605985.2 Dendrobium catenatum | reverse complement strand
TAATAAAAAATTTTAAATTGTGCATCGCAGGTTCCTACGTTGTCGTCATCCGCCGTCGCCGCCTCGATTACTGCGCACCCAAGGTAAAAACTAGTACTTTACATTTCTGTGCATGAAATAAGTACTCGTGACCGCTTTTTTTAGCGGGCGATGAAACTTAAGTACCCGTGACGCTCTAGCGAGCGGAGAAATTCGTATGCATGAAACTTAAGTACCCGTGACCGCTTTTTTTAGCGGGCGGGAAAATTTGTTATTCGTAGAAAAATTATTTAATTAAGTACCCGTCACTCTTTTTAGGCGGGAAAAATGTTATACTTTAAATCTATGCTCAAAGACCCCGTGACCGCTTTTTTTAGCGAGCGGGAATTGGAACTGCGGCCGCGGTGTCACCCGACACCTACCGTGACTGTCTTTCTTGGCAGGCGGGAAGCACACTCTGATGCAGCCCCCCCTACGCAGGGACGACGCCGGAGTGCTGCCAAAATTTTCAACTGAACCTATGACTTAGAAAATTTTAAAGAGATTAAAATCCACATACAAGCGTATACAAGCGGGTTCG
>NW_021472315.1:0-423 GCF_001605985.2 Dendrobium catenatum | reverse complement strand
TAATCTTAGAACAACGTTTTACTTTATTTTTTATTTTATGCCCCTTCATTTTAAATTCCAACACTAATAAGTGATGTCGGATACATAAACTTTCACTTATAATAACTTTATAATCTTTACAATCTAAATGGTATATTTTTCTTATAAGAAAATAGTTAATTTGATTTTTACTATATATATTCTTATAAGTGAAGAGATGCTCATCTCTTTTCTTAAATAAAGTATTAACAATTAAGAAGTCATAAGCTAAAATATATATAATATGGTCTTATCGCCTTCATTAGTTACTCCAAACTCATAGCCATTTCTAGTATGACTATTACCATAGTATCATAATTTAAATCTTAAACTATCAGTCTCCCTAGCCTTTTATCCAACTCATTTAGTTTCTTAAATGTATAGAATATTTATTTTTCTTTGAAT
>NW_021472314.1:0-217 GCF_001605985.2 Dendrobium catenatum | reverse complement strand
ACTTTTTTAAAAGCTTAATATCTTTTGATAAAATACTTCTAACCAAAGTATCATAGTCAAGGAAAATAATGGATGGTAAACCTTTACTTAACGCAGTTAGATTTATCAACTCAAGTTGTTCATCCTCTGTAAGATGCATGTTCCCCTTAATATTTTAATGAGCTATAAAGGTTTTATCAGTAGCTTCCTCCATGGCCATTGTCCCCAATTGCAGTTC
>NW_021472313.1:0-883 GCF_001605985.2 Dendrobium catenatum | reverse complement strand
AAAACTTCTTTAATGAAAAGAAATATCTTTTTATGAATTTATGCGAAAGAGAATTTCATTCACAATAAAAAGATATATAATCAATTTCATCCATATAATTAATCATAATAAAAATAAATGTGGAAATAAAGTGCAGAAAAATAAAGGAAAAAACACACCAATTTATGGTGGTTCGGTCAAACCATGACCTACGTCCACTCCCCGGAGGCACCCTCCGAGTATTACACTAAACATGTAGTGATTCTTCTTTAGCCCCCACAGCTAGGCGGAGAAGCCCTTACACAATCACTTCCACCTTCCCCGGTGCGGCGGAGGAATTGGGTCCTTTGACACCAATGAGATCTTCTTCTTCCCAAAACTTCTTTTAAGATGAACCTTGAATCCTATGGTACTGAGGTGCAAGCTCGCCGGAGCAACCGTGTGAAATCTCCTTCACACTCCCTTGAAACCCCCTCCAAGGTTCTTCTCCCTCTCTCAAACTCCACCCTTTCATTTCTCCCTTTCAAGTCCTCTCTTCAAGTTTTCTCTAGAAAAACAAAGCCACAATGGCTACCAAAAGACTCTTACAAAGTCTTATGAGAGTGCTTAAATAGAGGGCTAAAAAAACCCTAAAAAAACTCAATTCGGCAGTCAAATATCGTACCGTACGATCGCAAGATCGTCGAGTACGATGTGCAGACATTGACATGTTAACTGTACGATGTCCAGTTAGTCAGTTGAAATTCATACTGTACGATTTCCTGTACGATGTGCTGTACGAGCAGTTCAATAAAAGTGCAGTTCGTCCAGGACGAAGCATCGGGCGGCCAGAATTATCTCTATTGGTCGTATAGCACGATCCAGTTCGTACAGTACGACCAAAATATCAAAATTAAGCCGTTTT
>NW_021472312.1:0-254 GCF_001605985.2 Dendrobium catenatum | reverse complement strand
ACGTGGTGTAGAGGGGGGAAATTTGTGTTTTATTTCTAACGTGTTTCCTTCTTATAATAAACAAACAAAAAAACCCTTAAATGCTCACATAGCAGGTGGAGATAAAAAATTTCATTCGCGACCACGGTGTCATTTTTGACACCTACATGAAGTGCTCACGTAGCGTCGATGGGAAAGGTTGCCTCTTAGTTTTTCCCCTAAACCGGGGAGATGCCTAGAGGCTGCCGAAATTTGGATTGAAAATCCAAGGACTT
>NW_021472311.1:0-291 GCF_001605985.2 Dendrobium catenatum | reverse complement strand
TGTATAAACTTATACAAAGTGTCTATAATACTTATACATACCATGTACATTGTGTGTATCATGCTTATATTTAGCGTGTATAAACCTATACATAGTTTGTATAATTCTTATTTAAGGTTTTGTAAAATGCTTGTACATATCATGTATAAACTTGTACATATTATTTATAAAACTTGTACATAGTATTTATAATGTTTATACATAGTATGTACAAACTTATACATAATATGTATAATTCTTGTACATAGCATGTTTAAACTTATACATAGTGTGTGTATTACTTATCGATAG
>NW_021472310.1:0-1193 GCF_001605985.2 Dendrobium catenatum | reverse complement strand
TATTTAGAGAAGGAATTTAGAAAATTGACGTCCACAATCGGGCAAATATACTAAACAACATGTTGAAATCTTCTTGACATTTTGGGGAAAGTGATGATTTTTAAAGCTAGCCATAGGTGGCGATTGTGGTTGTCGATGCCAATATCTGGTGGTGGTGGTCGACGATGGCTGAAAAATGCACGAGCGCTCTCCTTTTTTCCTTTTTTTCTCCTTCTTACATGTGAAGAATGTGGGTATAATTATAGGTTTTTGCAAGCGGCATACTCCGCAAATATAATGAAAATCCATAGTAAATTAGAAGTGCTCCATCAAACGATCAATGTTAATTCCTCTGATCATAGAGCTTTCACTAAGTCTTTAAGTACCTTAATGGTGCCATAATTGAATGATCTTGGGCTCTTTTAATTCATCTTATCAAGCCGCTCGATTCAACTATAACTATGCTATATTTTGCAATCATTTTGTTATAAATTTTTTTTTTTTTAATCTTTCGATTTTGTTGCAGTTCCTTGATTCGAACCAATTCAGGCTCAGATCAAAAGGATTTTGTGGTCATCGGGTTCGTCTTGTTGAAATGTTCAGTCTGACTTTAAATTTGCTGAGTTCAGAATTTGGATGATCATGAATTAATTTTTTAAGATTTTTAATTCAAATATACCTCGAGATTCCTAAGAGATGAAATCAATTTTTGATGATGTATCATTTGAGAGCGTGTGAAATCCGCACAATCGATGGGATAGTAAAACACAAAATTTTTGACGAAATTGTTTGTTGATGAACAGTACAATGTGTGTAACTGTTTCACGCATTCTACTAGTTATGGAAATCTATTTTCCGTTTTCTATAATAAATATTCTCAGTATATCCCATATCTACATTCTTTTAAAATTATTATGATATTCGGCTCCTCTTACTAATTTTAATTATTAATGTGCTCTTTTTAAAAATTTTTGCTGAAATATCACAAAATTTTGCATGTGATGGGAGCTTTGAGTAACAATAAAAAAATCTTGGATTCGATCTTTACCTATGTATTATGTTTGTGAATTTGCCTTAATTTTTATTTTTTCTTTATATGATTTCTCAATTTTTGTGGTAATAATTCAGTGGTATTTATATTGACTGAGAATTGGTGATATTGCGTTTGTTTTTGTGAAAACTGAATTAATTGTAAATAAATGATAATTAATGGA
>NW_021472309.1:0-304 GCF_001605985.2 Dendrobium catenatum | reverse complement strand
CACACCTAGGCGGAGAAGCCCTTACAAAATCACTTCCACCTTCCCCGGTGCGGCGGAGTAGTCGGGTCCTTTGACACTAAAGAGGTCTTCTTCTTCCCAGAACTTCCCTCAAGACGAACCTTGAATCTGATGGTACTAAGGTGCAAGCTCGCCGGAGCAACTGTGTGGAACCCCCTCCACACTCCCTTGAAACTGCCTCCAAGGATCTTTTCCCTCTCTCAAACTCCACCCTTTCGTCTCTCCCATTCAAGCTCTCTCTTCAAGTTTCCTCCAGAAGAACAAAGCTTTAATGGATGCCAAAGAC
>NW_021472308.1:0-286 GCF_001605985.2 Dendrobium catenatum | reverse complement strand
GTAGTTGATCCGATGGTCGCTAGCTTTTGCTGACTCATTTAAGTGAGCGGGAACACTTGACCGCCGCCATTTGCGTGGACCACTCGCCCTTCGCCACGTGTAAATCCCATTTTAAGGGTTTATGTTAATTATATTTAATGCCAGAACTTGTAAAAATCATAGTAAATAAAATATTATTCCTATTTTTTAAAAATAAAATCAGATCCTGGTTTTCATTATTTTAAAAGTTATATTTTAAACCCTTGATTTTCTTAATTTCTTTTAATTATATTTTATTTAAATACCT
>NW_021472307.1:0-561 GCF_001605985.2 Dendrobium catenatum | reverse complement strand
GTGCCCGATCAAGATAATTTTTGCATGATGTATCAGAACTCATTTTTTTTTCCGTAAAATAGATAAAAAGTCAATAATATGAAGAAGACTAATTGATGGAGTAATTATTTCCTATGATTATCGGATCGTTTGAAGATAAATCAAGATATCTCATATCACTAGGTACATAATAACTAAACAAAGCAAAATAATGATGTAATATATCTTGATTTATTTCTGAATAACATTTGGTGATTGTGCGTAATAATTTGTCTTAATTGATGAGATGAAGAAGAGCTCGACAAAGTTTTCATGCAAGCTACACTAATGATTCCCCTAGTTATAAAATATTGATTACTAATGCCTGACCTTATAATATTGTCGGAGGGTTTTTTTCTTCTTAGATTTTAGAATCAATTGAAATAAATTCATATATACTTCAAATTTAAAGTTTTTTAAATTGATAATTAAAACTTTCAATAATGAAAATAATCTACTGTCAATGTACTTGTTATGGCAGTTGGCATATAACATTAATTATGTCTAATTGAATTTTTATTATTATATAATAAAAATAATAAT
>NW_021472306.1:0-393 GCF_001605985.2 Dendrobium catenatum | reverse complement strand
AACTTTTTATGATTGCGTGGAAGAAAACTTGCAAACCTAAGCAGTTGGGGGGTTTGGGAATACCGGATCTTCTTAGTTTACAATTTGCCAATAGCTGCTCTCTGGTTTTCAGATTTTATAATTCCAATTCCATGTTAGGCAAGTTTTTAAAGGTTAAATATGGCACCCCTTGGACCCCGGCTATGCACAAAACGTCTCTTATCTGGAGTGAAATGGGCAGGGTGGCTTTGCAAATTAAATCTATTATTCGTTTTGGTTTCAATCGGAATAGTATTACCTCTTTTCTTTGGGATCCTTGGCTTTTTGGGAAATCTGTTATGACAGTATTTCCCAGTTCCAATTTAGATAGCCTCATCCCACTGCATGCCATGGTTTCTGATTATTTGAGGGATG
>NW_021472305.1:0-356 GCF_001605985.2 Dendrobium catenatum | reverse complement strand
TAAGTGGCTTTCTTCCTTGGTGGGTTGCAAGTTGACTTTTCTATTATGGTTTTTTGTTGGTTGGGCTATTTGGCTGTTTATGTATCATGTTTCTAGTTCTGGTTTTCTTTTATTGGAGGATTATGCTGATATGCTTCATTTGGCTAGACATGTTTGGAGTTTTGTCTGGCTTGTTAGTCACCTCATATGGCTTTTTCTCATTCTTTGGGGCTTCCAATACCTCTCTTTACTGGATGTGTTAAGTCTCTACCATAAATTTTTGAGTTTTCACTTTTCTAATTTGTGGTCATGTATAGCTATCTTTAATTCCATCTATTGGTTGTATCTCAGGTCTATTTTGGCCCTGTTATAGGGTT
>NW_021472304.1:0-689 GCF_001605985.2 Dendrobium catenatum | reverse complement strand
TGTTGATTTGTTAATTAGTTTAGAGTGGGGTTTTTTTCAAGTTTCTTCAGAAGGCTTGTCGGGAGGTATTCTTGTGATCTGGAAATCTAGTATTACCAACTTTCAAATTTTATAATCCTCTTCCCAATTTGTTATTGGAGATTTGGAGTTTCCTAATAATGGAAAGTGGAGGATTGCTTCAATCTATGGAAACAAGGAAGTTAATAAAAGAAGGAGGCTTTGGAAATGGTTGGAATTCTATTTCTCTAAGGATTTTCCAATGATGATAAGGGGAGACTTTAATTGTTTACTTTCCAAGGAAGACATGAGGGGAGGGAAAAGATTTTTATTTTCCCTAGGACCAAAGGAAATGAATACTTTTCTATCTTGCAATGATTTTCATGAGGTTGGGTATGAGGGACCAAGGTTCACCTAGTGTAATAACAAATTAGGTGCTAATCGGATCCTTAAAAGATTGGATAGATGCTTCTTAAACTCAACCGCATTAAACTCTTCTCACTGTATGGTGGTCATGCACTTGGCTCGTGTGGCTTCAGATCATTGTCCAACCCTTCTAAATCTCCTTGTCCAAGCATTAACTAAGAAAGCATTTAGGTTTGAAGATGTTAGGACTTCTAATCAGGCATCAGCTGCGGTGGTGAGAAGTGTTTGATTGAGAAAATGTGCTAGTAGCTTCTCCCAAATTCTGA
>NW_021472303.1:0-318 GCF_001605985.2 Dendrobium catenatum | reverse complement strand
CCCAAACACCCCGATGATGTCCGCGTTGATTGAAGATCTCAACCGGAGGGGTTAATTTTAGGCATTTCCAAATGCCTCCTAAAAGTCCATCCAAAATCCAAAATTTCCAAATTCCGTCCCAAAGTCAAGATATTTAAAATTTGGAATAAATCCATCAACACTTAAGCAAAATTCATCCACCCTCCACAACAGTTTGCCAAGGTGGACAAATCAAAAATTACTTCAGCTCACAAAGACCCAAATGCCTAGTCGAAAATATCACTATGATCTATTCTCAAACAAATCTCCTGCCAATAAGGACGTGGTACGTGTCCTCCA
>NW_021472302.1:0-1056 GCF_001605985.2 Dendrobium catenatum | reverse complement strand
AACTCTTTATCAGGATGAACCAAATTGTATTTCTTCTCCAGAATGTAGGCAATAAGATGCCCTAAGGAGATATTCTTCTTTCTCTTATGCTTTAGATGTATAATTTCATCTATAGGTTCTTTAGGTTCTTTAGTCGTGATCAAGAAAGTCATCATAGTAAGAAGAGGGGTAATGTTTATCCTATCACCAGCTTTAGAAATTATAGAAGTTCTAAGGACATGTTGGATAATTCGAGCATTGCAAACTAGACTGGATACTCTAGCCACATGTTCGTTCACATTGTTCCCTCTCATCAAATTATTAATTTCAGACCATGAATAATCATGAGTGTTGATCAAATGATGGGCTCTGGCTCCCTCTATTCTTAAGTTCAAAAAGGCTCCTAAGTCATGCTTGGTGATTTCAACTTTTTGTTTGAAGACATATGAACGTATTATAGAGTGGTCAGAATTAAAAGACATGTTGGCGAGGAAGAAATAGAAGGTTTCCTTATTGTAGAGATGGACAAGGGTAAGGATAAAACCAAATTGAATTGAAGCAAATAAGTTCATTACCTGAAAGATAATTTGTTCTTGGATAAGGATTCTTGAGGGGGTGATTTTGGCTGAAGCAAACCTTGGAAAAGAATCCTCATTTGCTTTGGAAAGAAAGTTCTTGGATGAATTCCTATGAGGTTTCTTGGCCAGAACCTTTTGGCACTTGCTTGAACTTGTCATTTGATAAAGATCTAGAGAACGAAAGGGATTGAAGGTGATGTTTAGAGTGTGACTATTGAGTTAAAAAGTGTGCCTATTTATTAAAAAATGATACATTCGTACTGGACGAAACAAGTTCGTCCCGTTCAAAATTTTTAATTCGTCTTGTACGGAAAATTTCGTATGATGGTCTAAAGCGTCAAAATGAAACGGCTTTTCGTAATCAACACAACTTACGAAACATCCTTTCGTACAGACTTTTGAACAGTCTGATCTTACAGACGAACATGTATTCATCCAGGGACGATCAGAAGTTATATTATTTTTGTTGAGTCTAGTGAATAGGTTGTTAGACCTAAGT
>NW_021472301.1:0-423 GCF_001605985.2 Dendrobium catenatum | reverse complement strand
GAGCCTGAAGTACATTTTTACTCAAAAGGATCTGAATTTGAGGTAGAGAAGATGGCTCGAGTTGATCAAGGACTATGATCTGACTATTCAATATCAGCCTGGGAAGGCTAATATGGTAGCAGACGCTCTTAGCAGGAAATCTTCTGGATTATCAGGTTTGCAGCTTACTTTTGATGATTTCCTGATTCAAGACATGGAGCATTTGCAGTTGGAGGTGATTTCCTCCAGTAGTTTAGATTTGGCTCAGATGAATATTCAGTCTACTTTGGAGACAAGGATTCAAGAAGCCTAGAAGTCAGATTCTGACTATTCAAAGTTGATTGCTCAGATTAGATCCGGTAAGACTCCTGAACTTCGAATTTCTGATTCTGGTGCTATTTTCTGCAAGAACAGGTTGTGGGTACCTGTGTCTGGAGATTTGAG
>NW_021472300.1:0-262 GCF_001605985.2 Dendrobium catenatum | reverse complement strand
CTCGGTTCGGCGGATTTAACGGGATTTAACATTATAAGCGCGCGAAAGGGAGAAAGTCGTCTGAAGGAGCGAAGTCGCACAGCCACGAGAGCCGAAGAAGCGACGCCTGCAATCTATTCATCAACGAAGAAAAGAGAAGATGAAAGGCAAACCTTAAAAAATAGATGTAATTTGATACAAGGGCGGAACCAGCTCCAATTTTGAGGGGGGCAATTTTAATATAAAAAAAATTAAATAAAAAAATAAAAAAATAATTATATAA
>NW_021472299.1:0-1111 GCF_001605985.2 Dendrobium catenatum | reverse complement strand
TTTGGGAGAGGCTTGATAGATGTATTGTGAATACGGATGCCATTCAAAAGCTTCCTACTGCTGTTATAAATCATCTCGCAAGAGTGGCCTCGGATCACAGCCCTATTGCTTTCAAAATGGATGATAAGGTTCCTAGCAAACCTAAAGTCATTAGATTTGAGGACACTTGGAGATCTTATCCTGCTGCTAGAAGTATCGTGTATCATACTTGGAAGAAAAATGATTTTTTTGATGAAGGAATGGTGCTTCAAAGGAAGATTTCTAGAACGTTGAAAGCCTTATTCTATTGGAGTAAAAACACGTGTAAAAACTTGAATTTACTTAAAAATGTTCTTAAAAAGGAGATATTGGATCTTCAGCATAAAGAAGCTATGGGAATTGATTGGTCTGATCAAGATCTTATTATACTTAGGAGCAAAATTCATGCTCTTAATGTTACTTTGAAGAGACTATCAACTTGGTGGAATCAACGAGCAAAAGCTAGATGGCAACAGGAAGGAGATGAAAATTCAAGAATGTTCCACAATTTTGCTACTTCAAGAAGAAATAGTAATAGAGTTAATCAAATCAAAGATATTCATAACAAGCTTCAAGTGGATGATGATGAAATTGAGAAGGTCTTCATTGATTATTTTGAATCTAAATGGAAATCCAGAAATTGCAAGCTTGAAGGTTGGCCCAAAATAAGTGAAAACCAAAAGCTGTCAGCTGATGATATTGGAGATCTCAGTGCAGAATTCTTGGTCAATGAACTTCAGCACTCAGTTTTTCAACAAGGTAACAATAAATCTCCAGGTATGGATGGTCTCACATCTTCTTTTTACAAATGCTATTGAGAAATTGTATGGAAAGAGCTTTGGAATGCCATTAACCATTTTCTAATTTTTGTGGACACATGAGGGAGGATTGGAAAGATACTTTAATTGTATTGATTGCTAAGGTGAAGAACCCTTTACTTCCTTCCAACTATAGGCCAATTAGTCTCTTTCAGACCAATTACAAGATTGCAGCTACTATGATAGTTAACATGCTGAAGAGAATTATCCCCAAGATGATTACTGAAGAACAAGTAGCCTTCATCCCAGGCAGATCTATCTCTGAACATTGCCTT
>NW_021472298.1:0-240 GCF_001605985.2 Dendrobium catenatum | reverse complement strand
CATCTAGAGATTTGGGAGAGATCGATCCTCCTCTCGATTTGAGGATTAATTGTATCTTTTCTATTCTGTTTCATCTATTAGTAAAAATACAAGTCTTTTATCCACGGTTTTCTCTCTGATTTGCTATTTTTCCACTGTTTCTTGGCTGATTTCTGCTGTGGACAGCAGTTTTATATTGGATCTACTTGGTTTTGGTGAGAAATACTTGGGAATCCAAGTGTTTCCTATCAAATTGGTATC
>NW_021472297.1:0-233 GCF_001605985.2 Dendrobium catenatum | reverse complement strand
CACAACAATGCAATCAACGTGCAATGAAAAAAAAAATTTGATCAAAATTAAACAGCTTTACAATACATCAAAAATAAATTAGAAAAATAAAAAATAGACTAAAAATTTACACTATTTTTTTCCATAAAATGAAGATGAATTTCATTTGTGTTCTATTAAATTTAATATATTTTCTTATAAATCTTCTTAACTCTCAACTTTTTTACAGTAATTAAATTCAAATAATTGTCATA
>NW_021472296.1:0-288 GCF_001605985.2 Dendrobium catenatum | reverse complement strand
AATAACTCTCATGAGGGGTTATTATGAAAAATCTGTAGGAAATAACTATTGGTCCTCTCTCTCTCTCATAAGGAGGAGTTATCTTGCTCCGTAGAGGACTAACTCATGATAGAAGAAAGTGAAGCGAGAAGGGAGAGAAACCATAATTCGAAATTCGACGAATTCAAAATGAATCAAGGTTGTGGGCCTCCGAAGGAGCACCGCTCGCGGGGGTTCGAATGCAGAGTGTACGGCCGCACTATCCCATAGGATAAAACGATCGTAGGCCTCTGCGCTCGACACGAACGG
>NW_021472295.1:0-263 GCF_001605985.2 Dendrobium catenatum | reverse complement strand
TTTCCAAGTGGGCAGAAGCAGCTCCATTCAAAGAAGTAACGTCCGAGCATGTGATTAACTTCTTCACCCATAATATCATCTACAAATTTGGTGTACCGCGCCGTATAATCTCAGACAACGGCACAGCATTCAAAAGCACTAAAATATACAAGTTTGTTGAGCGTCATAAGATCGATTGGCGATACTCATCAATATACAATCCAAGGGCTAATGGCTTGGCAGAGGATTTTAACAAGAAGCTGATAAAATTGTTAAAGAAGATT
>NW_021472294.1:0-521 GCF_001605985.2 Dendrobium catenatum | reverse complement strand
TTAAAATATAATATGTCTCAAAGAAGAATATTAATGTAATTAACTAATTATTTATAGCCCAGTTAATTAATCATAATATTTGTGCTTTATGGAAAATAAATTAATGTAAGGGGATGTTTGTTATCAGATTGAATTCAATTAGTAGGAATTAGTAAATTTTGTAGATCCGGATTTAGTAGATCCTAGGTTGATAAAATGCTGAAAAAATGTTTGATATGATAAATGTTAAATCCTCTAAATCCAAAGAAGTTGTTTGGCAACATATTACATGATTTAAAATAGTTTGAGATTTAAAATTGAAGAAATAATATTAAAAAACATCAATACACCTGTTAGAAATTTGAGATAACTCTATACTAAACAATAAATCAAACTTAACATCTTACAATAGAAACTATTAAAAGCATAAAGACTACATGACACCATGAATAAATATTTTTGACACCAATTCACTGATACATGATAGTATACTGCAACATAATAGAGAAGTTGATATTTATTGCATTGGAGAGTATCTTCCT
>NW_021472293.1:0-904 GCF_001605985.2 Dendrobium catenatum | reverse complement strand
GGTTAGCTAATTATTACAGAAGGTTCATCAGAGGTTTCGGTGAAATCACTGTCCCTCTTACAAATTGCTTGAAGTCTAGCAAGTTCTCGTGGGGAAGAGAGAAACAGCAAAGTTTTGAACGGATAAAAGAGGCACTCAGCTCTGCACCGGTTCTGGCTTTCTCTGACTTCGACAAACCCTTTCAGGTGGATACGGATGCGTCGACTGTAGGTATCGGAGTAGTCCTGTCTCAAGAAGGGAGGCCGGTGGAGTATTTTAGTGAAAAATTGAGTGGGCCTCGTCAGAACTGGTTGGCATATGAACAGGTACTCTACGCGGTGGTCTGTGCACTTAAGCAGTGGGAACACTACCTACTACATCGTGACTTCGTATTATGCAATGACAATCATGCTTTACAATACATCAACAGCCAGAAGAACATCAATAGGATGCATGCATGGTGGGTAGTATTCTTTCAAAGGTTCAGCTTTGTAATCAAACATAAAGCCGGAAGAAGCAATCAAGTAGCCGATGCCTTAAGCAGATGTTCTGCACTGCTCGTCCGCCTCCAGACAGAGCTTACCGAACTCTAATCTCTTCAAGAGCTTTATGAGACTGACAAAGATTTTTTGGTTATCTGGGAAGCGTGTAAGGCGGGACAACCGAAACTAGAATTCTCCTTACAGCAAGGTTTCCTATTTAAAGGAAATAGCATGTCATTCCAGACTCATCCTGGCGTCCCCAGTTGATCAAGGAGCTTCACTGCTGTGGGTTGGCAGCTCATAGGGGACAAGATAAAACCTTAGAGCTGCTGCAGTTGCAATTTTATTGGCCACACTTATGCCGAGACGTCATTTGGTTTGTGGAGAAATTCTTCGTTTGCCAGCGATCTAAGGGGACAACCCAAAATACAGGGCTTTATCTT
>NW_021472292.1:0-212 GCF_001605985.2 Dendrobium catenatum | reverse complement strand
AGAGCTAGCTCACAGTGAAGGTAACTTTCTCCCTTCCGCGTGCTTCTTCGGCCAAATCCCTTAAATCCTCCGCACTAGAAGATTAGTAAATCTGGGATTTATGGTAAAAAGAGAGAAACGGAGGATTTGACTCGATGCAAGATCTAACTGGTCCCTTAATCCTGTAACCTTTTTTTAGTTAATTAATATTAATTATAGTTAACCAAAATTAA
>NW_021472291.1:0-248 GCF_001605985.2 Dendrobium catenatum | reverse complement strand
TGAAAGGCCGATCCCAATCTTGATTATAGATTCATTTACAACGAGCAAGGCAACGTCGACATTCTATGGTCAACCTTCTTCGACGTCAACCAATAAGTCGACCACTCCGTAGAAAAATACTTGGACCGCATAATCTTCACACTATCCAAAGCAATCGAAGAACAACTTGCCAACGTTCAGTGGCAAATTGTTTCTTGACCTCGGCAAGGGTAAACTTCTTCCCCTATTCATTTATCTTCTTAATCCGC
>NW_021472290.1:0-233 GCF_001605985.2 Dendrobium catenatum | reverse complement strand
AGATCAAGTGAGCAAATCCTGGAAGCATTTTTTCCTGAAAGTCTTGAGATAAACAGCCCTCTTAATTTTAGAAATAATGGTAGTGATGCTATCCATGTTGTTGCCGAATAATCTATCATTCCAGGCTTTCCAAACAAAATAAACCATAGCAGAGATAGTAATAAATAACAAATTCTTTCTATTACTATCCAATTCCTTATCATCAATATCATTGAAAACCTGCCAAAGATTTG
>NW_021472289.1:0-258 GCF_001605985.2 Dendrobium catenatum | reverse complement strand
GGAAGAGGTCGAATCGAATCCCCCTGGGATTGATTTTGCTTTGATTGGGAGGGGGTGAACGCCGCGTATATCCCGAATCAAAAGTGAAGAAGGTCTATCTTTAGACTGTTACTGCCTTTTTTAAGGTCGATGTTAAGACCTTGCCCAAGGAGTAGAAGTCCAACAAGGGACTGTATAAAACTTGCAATTGATTTGAAGTATCCTTGCATTTGCTCAGATATTTCTGAAATATCAACTTAATGTTGAAGGTATTGGAGG
>NW_021472288.1:0-250 GCF_001605985.2 Dendrobium catenatum | reverse complement strand
TTTGAAAAATTGATGTGAGTTGTAAATCTCCTATTAGCACAATCCCTTGTAGTTAATTACATCATATGAAATCAGAGTCTCTTATAAATACTCTCGATTAAAATAACTGCAAAAAGTTGTTTAAAAATTTTCTAAGAGTGATGTTAAAAGAGATGAAACTAGAATTTGAATTGAGACTGGATCTAGTTGGAACACTTATTTCCAGAATTAACGGAGGGGTAGAAGAAACTTAGAAATTTTAAAATAATTC
>NW_021472287.1:0-365 GCF_001605985.2 Dendrobium catenatum | reverse complement strand
AAGCAATTCAAGAGCTGAGAAAAGAAAAAATCAAGAGCACAAAAGAACAAAATTCAAGTAGTGAAGACGACGTCGAGCACATAGTCTTTAGGCCTCCAAACAATTTGCCTCAAAGAGGTGGGATGATGGCCCAAAGAGCACGTGGCTGAGGCCGTGTTTCAACTAAAAGGAGTACCCCGATGTACATCGAACTTGAATCAAGTTCCGATGAACAATCAAGAAAGAGGGGTGACAGAATTGCTTTTGACTACAAAAAATCCAATCTTCCTCTAAAGTTTGATCTCACTTTAGATTCGGATAGTGACCAGGAGGGTAACAATTCTAAACCTTATTAAGATAGTTGCTATTTGCATGCTTTACATTTT
>NW_021472286.1:0-917 GCF_001605985.2 Dendrobium catenatum | reverse complement strand
TGTGTGGCAGCTCGTCACCGGTGATTGTCCGGTCTCACAGAAATGTCTTAACAACTAGTTTACATAACATGAACATCAATGGTTATCATATAAAACCATTCATGCCTAGCCCAAAATATTCAATTCGTCATCAATGACTGACGTACGTAAATGTATACTACTCTTAGTTACAGAGAAATCAAGAGATCAACTTTGTTCGCAATGACGAAACACAATTTGCCATCCGCATTTCTGAAGACCGATATCTCCACCTGATCGCCGACGGCGAAGTGAATTCGGCGATGAAACTCTCTATGCTTTCCTCTCTTAAGCACAGAAGCCTTACTCTCTTTCCACCTCGTAAGATAAAGCGAACAACCCCATCCATTTTTGTTATAAACCATAACCTCCAGCCCTCCGTGTTCCCTCCCCTGTTTTCTTCCCCTGCTTCTCCTTCTACTTCTCTGCAGTAAAGTCGGCCCCTGTTCGATGCAGCAGTAGAAATCATATTCGCGGATGCAAGCTCTTCTTTCGTCCTTATTCGGTCGTCCATGATTTTCTTTCTTATCAAGAAGCGGTTTTGTTGGTCGCTGGTGTCGGAGGCACAAATTTCCTTCTCCATCACTTTCCATGCAAAGGTGGCTCCTTTATCTACGATAAGCTTCACAACCCACTCCGGCATATCTTCTACCATCTTCTCGCTGGAGGTGGTGTGGGTTGGATGCTTTGGAAGAGGAAGGGGAGGATGTTAGGATTTGATGGAGACGGAAAAATTAATTCATCGCCACTGAAAGACATGCAAAATCATTGATGATGCATTGAATGTTTTGGGCTAGACATGCATGATTTTATATGAAAACCATTGATGTTCATGTTATGTAAACTAATTGTTAGACATTTCTATTAGACATAAGCTGTGTATATTTAGATAGCACACT
>NW_021472285.1:0-233 GCF_001605985.2 Dendrobium catenatum | reverse complement strand
TTGATATGATTCTGATTTTCGTATCTGTTCTGTAAGAAAATCTGATTCTGATTTCCGTACGATATGAATCTAATTCTGATTTCCGTACGATATGAATCTGATTCCGATCTGATTCTGATATGATTCTGATACGATATGATCTGCAATTTTGATTTCTGATTCTGTTGATGTGATCTGTCTGATCTGATCTGTTTGATTTGATATATGTTCCGTTTAGTTCTGATTTGATATGA
>NW_021472284.1:0-281 GCF_001605985.2 Dendrobium catenatum | reverse complement strand
CAATGGCTGCCAAAGACACTTACAAAAGTTGCCATGCAATATCTTAAAAAGAAGCTCTCAAAACGAGCTCATTAATGCAAGTTGTCGACATTATTGTCCAGGACGATAGGCATATTATCCTGGCCGATTAGTTCAAATATGAGGAAAATCGTCCTGAATATTGCCCTGATTTGGTGCTGGCCGAAGTCAATCGTCCAGGCCATCGTCCTGGCCGATCATAAGATTGTCCCAGATGATGTGATCATATCAATCAGCCATTAATGATTTCCAAATAATACTAG
>NW_021472283.1:0-345 GCF_001605985.2 Dendrobium catenatum | reverse complement strand
CTTAATCATATCTATCATATCATATAATTTGTAAATCATATTATTCATACATTTTAATTTATCAATTCAACAATAATTTAATACTCGACTCATCTTATTTTTTTGGTTATAAGATTTGACTATCAATCAATCAAGAAGTCTTGAGTTCGAATCTTATGGATGCGATGAGTATGTATGAGCTTGTCTTAATTGACCTAAATGTCCTGAAAAATTTTAATTACAATATAACAAAATAAATTAAACATTAAAGAGAAATCATTTTAACTTAAATATTAAATTCAATTTATTACAATTTAATTATTTATTTTACATTTACTCCCACTCCTCTCTCTCTCTCTCTCTCTC
>NW_021472282.1:0-522 GCF_001605985.2 Dendrobium catenatum | reverse complement strand
TCAAACATGAACCAAACTTGAACAAACTGATAATAAATGAACTCAAACATGAGCACTCACATACTCGGCTCGGCTCGACTCATTTGCAGCCCTACCTACAACAACTTCATAATAAATTTTTACGGAAAGCTATAGTTGTTATTTTGATTTTTTTCCCTATTTTATCCCTCACAAAAATATATAGTTCTGCACGTGAAAAATGTGGTGAAATTAATAGATTAGAAGGATAAAATATTTCAATATTTGGACTTTTTTGCCACACTCATTGTTGCGGCAAATTGCTGTTCACACTATCCTACATAGATTCAATCAGGCACGTGTTTATTTTATTTAAAAATAATGTTTTTTTAATTCATGATTTATTTTTATATTATAATATGAGACAAATATTTAAAATAATATAAAATTTGACTAAAAAAAATAATGTCAGTTTGTACTATACTATACAAATATATTATGTTTTTTCGTCAAATATATTTCTATTTAAACCTTCCAACATATGGCAATTTTTTTTTTTTAAAT
>NW_021472281.1:0-721 GCF_001605985.2 Dendrobium catenatum | reverse complement strand
GAAATTATAAACCATTAACTTGACCTTGTTCCACATCTCTCAGCTTCCTAGCCTCATTGCACTCTCAAAGAATCTTTCACATTCTCCCAAAATCTTACCATTGGAGGACTCGGCGCCACAACAGTGTCACCTAGCACCACAGTTTGCTATATATTTTTTTTCTCTTTTTTAGAGCTCAATGTTGGGCGCTAACAATTTCGGTGTTGCGTCACCCTTAAAGAAAATTTCCAACCTTAGATTTTCACTTCTCCAATCCACTTCTTTACTTATTCAAGTCTTCTTTAAACACTCTAAAACTTATAATGTTAATCAAATTATAATTATTTTCAATGTTAATCAATGCTGTGAATATAAGGTTTTCTTTGCTATTTTTAATGATCAAACACCATTTAATTTTCAATTAGCTTATACTTGGGTCATAAGATTGAGTCTTGATTATGGAAATCCATTACGACCAATTAAGGCTCCTATATAATCCAACATGGTTTTAAACCTTAGTAACTTATCAGGATTTATGATCCACGAGATCTCACACTTACTAGTGTGATCTCTTTTCATTCTACCATATCCATTGTTTAAGATATATATATATAAAAAAAACTGTCTATTTTCTAACTATCCCACTAGAGCTTCCATCCAATGAATGTCTCCCTATTTCATAAATATCTCTTTCACAATTTAGTTGCTTACTATTAAAAAGAATTTTAATACAACATCATCC
>NW_021472280.1:0-275 GCF_001605985.2 Dendrobium catenatum | reverse complement strand
AAAAATTAGGATTAGGGTTAGGTTTAGGAAGATAGAAGAAGAAGATGGTGGGAAAGGAGGAGAGGGAGAAGAGAAAATGATGTAGGAAAAAAAAATGGAAGAGGACGGAAGGAAGAGAAACAAAGAAAAAGATGTAAAAGGAGAAAGGGGAGAAGTTACCTTGGACGGCTAGCGGCGGCTAGTTTAGTTAAGAGAGAGCGGAAGCCGAGAAGGAGAGGGGGTCACGTAAGTTGGGTCGTGTGAGGATATGTCAAGAGGGAGAGAGGGACTGTTGG
>NW_021472279.1:0-715 GCF_001605985.2 Dendrobium catenatum | reverse complement strand
TATAGATGCAATGTATAAGCTTTATACACACTTTGTACAATTTTATACAAACATTAACACATTATGTACAAGTTTATTCAAATATTATACACAAGTTATGTACAAGCAGTATACAGACTATGTACAAGTTTATACATGCTATGTATAAGAATTACATAAACTATGAACAAGTTTATGCACATTATGTACAAGTTTATACATGCAATTTATAAGGATTATACATACTATGTATAAATTTATACATGCTATATACAAGTATTATACATGTTATGTACAAGCATTATACATGCTATATATAAGTATTATATACAGTACGTATAAGTTTATATAAATATTATACATATTATGTATAAGTTTATATATGCTATGCATAAGCATTATACACAATATGTATAAGTTTATACACGCTATATACGAGCTTTGCACATACTGTATACAATAATTATACACTATATATATAAGTTTATACAACCATTCTATATTACGTTCAATGCTATATACAAGTATTATACACATTATATACATATTTATACACGCTATGTACAAGCTTTATACACACTATTCATAAATATTATACATTCTGAATAAGTTTATATACACTATGTATAACTTTTTATAAGCTATATATAAGTATTGTACATGCTATATACAAGCATTATACATGCTATATAAAACTATTATATATACTATGTATAAGTTTATATAAATATTATGC
>NW_021472278.1:0-369 GCF_001605985.2 Dendrobium catenatum | reverse complement strand
ATTCCACCATCTAAGAAGTTGTTTAAGTCTACTTAACTTAGCCTAGAGCCTAGCCATGCCGTCAATATTGTTATCAAGAAAAAAAATAGCATGCCAATTATTACACACCACATTAAGGAAATCAAAATGACTAATCCACATGTTTTTAAATCTAAAAGCAAAAGAATCCTTCATGTAGTTGTTAGAAATATTCATAAGAAGGGGCGCATGGTCAGATAAAGTTCTACTCAAGTGCTGAACTTGAGTCATATGAAAATTCCTTATCCACTCATTATTAAAGAGGATTCTATCAAGCCTTTGCCATATCGAAGATATATTCCAAGTAAAAGCATTGCTAGAGAAACCAATATCAGTTAAATTGCAATTAGA
>NW_021472277.1:0-246 GCF_001605985.2 Dendrobium catenatum | reverse complement strand
TTAGCCCCCAAATGAAGAAGAGTGTGGCCAAGTATGGTTTAATAATTTAAATTCAATTGTATATATATATAACTGCGTGGGATGATTTTTTTTTTTTTATAAATTGCTTAGGATAACCTTGCAGGTGGATTAGATTTTCCTTTCCTTTCTGTGAAATGAAATGTAATGTAAATATAATATATCAATAGTCAATAAATGTGAAAGTGATTTTTTGAAAGTGGGATATTACATCCAATTTGGAATCCA
>NW_021472276.1:0-272 GCF_001605985.2 Dendrobium catenatum | reverse complement strand
GGGCTTCTCTTTTGTTTTGAGAGTATGTGTACTTGGGTTTGGGAAAGGATATTTTCTTGGGTGGTTGTGCCCTTTAAGAGAGCATTGTTACTCTCCCAAATAAATCTACATAAATTTAATTTGAGTCCACTTTTTAAGATTGGCTTGGAAAAAATAGGGATTGCCATACTATTTTTTAGAGAGAGTTTTTATATGTCAGTGGTCACTGAATCAAATTATGATATTTTTGTTATGTAGGTTTATATATATATATATATATATTGTAACACACC
>NW_021472275.1:0-209 GCF_001605985.2 Dendrobium catenatum | reverse complement strand
CCTTGCCGGGGTGGCAAAAAGGAGGTTCTTGTAAAGGATTCTCCGCCTAGCTTTGGGGGCTAAAAAAGAGTCACGTTTGTAGTAAAATACTTGGAGGGTGCCTCCAAGGAGTGGACGTAGGTAAGGGTTTGACCGAACCACTATAAATCCGGTGTGTTCTTTCTTATTATCACTTCCGCATTTATTTTTCTTCCGCACTTTTTTGTGGT
>NW_021472274.1:0-206 GCF_001605985.2 Dendrobium catenatum | reverse complement strand
AGGTGTTTCTATCCTAACTCCATCAACTAATTTAGTTTGTTTTGTGTATCCTTCCTAGACTAGGATCCACATACGATAATCAAGTGACTGTAAGAATGTAGACATGCGTGTTTTCCAAAAATCAAAAGGTATATTGTCAAACAGTGGAGGTCTAGTTATAGATTAACCTTCAGGTGTGTTTCGGTTTCTGAATGTAGCCATCTACG
>NW_021472273.1:0-299 GCF_001605985.2 Dendrobium catenatum | reverse complement strand
ACTATTTGTTAATCATCCCCTCACCCACCCTTCTCTAGAGGAGAGCAGAGGATAAGAGAGGAGGAGAGAGAAGAAAGATAGAGGTTTCGAAGGATGAAACTCTCGATTCATCCATCTGACCTACATAGGATATTATAGAGCACAAGGTAGACTTTTGAACTCCTATATTTGATTTTAATTCCAATGATTTCATTAAAAATTATGAATAAAAAATATATTTTTCTCACATTTTATGATGTTTTCACCGTATTAATTTTAATATGTTGTTATAAGATTTATTCTTAATAATTTAACTATGA
>NW_021472272.1:0-8295 GCF_001605985.2 Dendrobium catenatum | reverse complement strand
TTACGTCCACCTTAGTTTGTAAACCATGATTGAAATGGAACATTTTAAATGAGTCGTCGTTGTCCAAAGGGTTCCACCGTCATGATGTTTTAAGTCGCGTATCTCGATAATTTCACCATTGCTTGTAAGTAATAATGTTTGGCAAATATTCATTAGGTGCTCGCATATGGGTTTTGCAACATGCGTGACGATTCTTTCACAAGTCTCCATTTGCTTATTGGGTGTTCATTAAAAAATAATTTGGATTATTACTTAACGTTTGCATTATATTGGCATTATGCGCGGCCCCAAATTTATTAAATTAAAAGTTTGTTCCCTACATTCCATTTTCAAGTTTAAGTTCTTTGTGCGTTCAATGTGCAGATTTAAGTCCAAAATTATGCAAGTTAACTGGCGTTCATTCGGTAAATTTACAAAGTTCCCCTATTTCTTTCTTCATTCAAAACTAGATTCCTTGTTGCTCTGAATTATCGGTAGCCTTCCCTAAACGTCTCCCCCTATTAGGAAAAACTACAGGAAGGGTCTTAGCCTTGTGCCCGCCACACAAAAAGGCGTGCACAGTCTGTGTCAAGTGACACCCGTTGTAATGTTTCAATCCCATCATACCAAGAAAGGCGTGCTATGGGTTTTCGAGAGTACATGTTTGCAAACACAGTTTGTTTCCGCGTCGGCATGAGGCACGTATGAGACGCTTAATTTTTTTCAATGTCGTGCTAAGAAAAAGTGGCGCACGAGGTTCGTCCGCCTTCGGTGTAAAGTGTCACGTTGAGATTTTTCTCCCACCATGCTAAGAAAAAGCATAACATAAGCGGTCGCCCCGGCACATCGTAAACGCCGAGAATGAGACTTTGGAGGTTTTTGAGATTAGGTATTAATACTTGTGTGAACGCCCGCAGCCCGATGACGGCAACATCGATTTGGCAAAAAATCAATCTATTTTCTTTTCTATTTTTTCTCTCTTTTATTTCTCAACTTTTCCTCTTTTTTAAAATTCTCTTATATCTTATTTTTTTTTTGTGGTGTGTGTGTGTTGTATATATATATATATATATAATATATATAATATTATATATATATATTAGATATATATATATATATATATATTAGTCTATATATATATATTATATATATAATGTAATGACATCTTAACAATATAATATTAATTGATTAATAAATATTAATTGTGTTAATTGCTTAGGCAATACTAACAAACACTAAAAAAGGGGTGTAAACAAGACATAACAAAAACAAATCTCACAGCTTTTGATTTTTGGTTGAGTTGAGATGTCAAATGAGGTGGAGTGGCATTGTTAATGTGTGAGTGAAATGGGCTGTTTTATTGGAAGGTCTAAGTTAGGCCTACTAGTTGTGGGGAGAAGTGGCAGGAGGTTTGCTGAGGGCCTGTTTTTGATATTTTAATGGCAGTGCTGTAGTGAGAGAGTGTCCAGTAGATGAAATTGCGGTCAGACAAGCTTGCCTTGCCATGGATTCGGCCGATTTGAATTGTAGTGTGAAGCAATGGCAAGAGCAGGAGAGGACTTTTGGATGTCGGGCAAAGCAGTAGAGTCTCGCGATCAGGCTTCGTGGGCTGCGAAGCAAATGAAAAGAGATGAGTATTAAATGGCTGGGGTTCAGTTGTAGCAGTGTGAAAGAGGACAGATCAAGCATCAGGTACTCCGGCTGAGGTATATTGGCTGTTGAAGGTAGGAGGTCGGCTGGTGATTTTGAATCGATTGTAGCACGTTCCCACGATTGTCAACAGTCGCACAGCAAGTTACAGTGGAAGGCCGGTCTTGTGGAGAGCCTTAACGACGGGTGGGGAGTGCGAAGAGCTTGGAGGGGTCTCAGGCAAGGCCAGATCGATGTTGGAGGGCGTTTGATGTGGAAGCTGCCATGGGGACAGATCGCACTCAGAGGTTTGTGTTGTGTGCGTTCCGACTGAAGACAGGATAAGTCAGTTGGCTATCGTTTGGAAACGAAAGAGGGAGGCGGCGATTTTGGATGAGAGAAGTCGGACGAGATACTAATGTTTCTCAAAATCAATTTGGATTTCAATGCCTAGGTCTACTATGGAAGTCAATACATTATTAAGAGATTTGATGGAAAAATAATTAGATAAAATAAGGAGGATCTACATATGATATTTATTGATTTAGAAAAAGCATGATGATAAAGTTCCAAAAGAAGTGCTATGGGAAGTTTTGAAAAAAGAGAAAGTCAATAATGCTTATATTCAATTCATTAAAGATATGTATGGCAGGAGCTATTACTTGTGTTCACACACAAGGTGGATTGACCAAGTATTTCCAGTATTTCGGTTGGCGTTACATCAAGGAAAAGCCTTAAAGCCCGTATCTTTTTGCTTTATTATGGATGTTCTCACTTAGACATTTGCCAAGAGGATGTACCTCTGGTGTATGCTTTTTACTGATGAGTATTCTCTTGTTTGATCAAGACTAGAGAAGGGAGGTTGAAGGTAAAACTTGATTTATGTATATGGTCAACTTTAGAGTTTAAAAGGTTTTTCGCTTGAAGTAGTCTAAAACGAATATGTATGGAGTTAATTTAGTAGTAATAGACATAGTGAGAGGATGTGACTTTGGGAAATCAAGTCATTAATAAGAGTACACGTTTTAGATATCTTGGATCTATTGTTCAGAGTGATGGGTGAAATAGAATAGGATATTATCAGCAGAATCAAGTTGGACGGTTGGAAGTGGCAGGGAATGCATCGGGCTTGTTTATGTGAATAGAAATGTACCTCAAAACTTAAAGGAAAAATCTATAAGATGGTTTAGTGAGCCTGCAATGCTTTTATTGTGCCGAATGTTTTGGCCATTAAAAGAGAAGCATAATACTAAGTTAAGTGGTGGCAGAGATGGAGGATGCTCAGGTGCGATGAGTGGCTTTACCCTAGAGATAAGAATACGAAATGAGCATATACGTAAAAGCGTGGAGTTAGCTCCAGTAGAAGATAAGATTAGAAGAGTCGCCTTAGATGGTTTGGTCAGATAAAACGGCGGCCTTCCGAATGACACCGATTAGGAGAGTAGAGTATTAGAATTTGGGAACTTATGTAAGAAAGGTAGGGGATAGAACCTAAAAAGACTTGGTTATAAAAATATTAGGGAAATGACCTTTCTTTATTAGATTTAAACGAAAATTTTGACTTTTAAAGGAGCACATAAGGCTTTTTCTAAATCCAATAAATATTCATATGTAGATCCTCCTTAATTTTCTCTATATACTACCATCAAACCTCTTTATAAAGTATGGCTTCCATAGTCGACCTACCCGGCTATGACCGGCATGAATCCAAATTGATTTTGAGAACAATAGCGCAATAACCAAAATGAAAAATAATAATCATAATAGCAGGTGGAGAATTTACATGGATGATGCATGGAGAATTCGAGACATAATAAAATATAAAAGCAGCAAAATGAATCACATAAGGCAAAAGAATGCAAAAAGGGAAATTTCATATTTGTGTTAGCCTCCATCTAATCCATTTTCTCCCATTCAATGGCCATAAGTTATAGTATAAAATGAATCTTGTAATCTCTCACTAATTCAGCGTTGGGAACAGTTAACACAAAATCAAATCAATCCAATCTCAGAATAAAGCTCCAAAAAAGCAAATCAAAAGTTTCAAGAGCATGACTAAATTTGTTTTCATGAACGCATGGTAACTTATTGTTTCACGCATGGTAACTTATTGTTTCAAAGAAAACGTAAGGAAACATTAAATTTAGAATAAAACTAAACAATTATTGCATGAAACTGTTCAATGCAAAAAAATAAACAAATAAATAAATAACAGGAGACTTCATATATTTGGCTTTCGAGAAGTAAAAAGTTTACTTTGCAAATTATATTTTGGGTTGAAATGGTTTTGGTCGGATTTTTTTTTTCTCAACTCTCGACAAGTTTATTTAAATGAAAGATCAGAGATTTCTTTGGGGTTACTCAGGATTTTTCAAGAATATTGACTTTTGCTTTATTTGCTAAGCAACATGCACTGCATTTCATAGGTTGTGGTACTACCAGATCCATCATATTAATTCAATTTAACCTCTATTAATGTGTGGTCATTTGCAAGAGATGACATCATCAATAAATGTGTTTTGCTATGTTCTTTCTGCATGCCTCTTTTTTAAAGACAACTATTTTATGCTTGATTCTCAAGACAAAATATCAAGGGAAATCCATGCTCAATGAAAACAAATAAAAAATATAGATTTACACCTAAACAAAAACAAAATTGAAAAAACTGGAAATAGTAATGTCAAACTTATTTTCAATACAACATAAATACTGCAAAATATTCAAGAAAACAGTAGACTAAGGCATTGCTAACATCTCAAGAATCTTAAATGTCAAATCCCATAAATTTCCGAATGGAGTATAAATGAATATCAGCATTGGCAACATCACTATCAAAGTGAACAGCAATAATGAAACCATAATCTGACCAAAACTCATGTATTTAATTGTATATCACAAAAATCTTGATGAAGCTCAGGAGAAGTACATTTGCCCATGTAAAAGAGGCTTGACTTCAGATGATAAGCCGGTGATGTCATTGGGGAATATTACAATTTAACTTTGTCAGAGGAAGATTTAAGCTCGTCAAACCTCGATAAGCATTCTCAAGAATTTGCTTTGTATAGTGATCTATATCATTAACATCATTGTGGTTTCCTTTTTAATCATTATGCATGTGAAAATGAAAATCATGTATTCACGAAGTTTAACATTTATAGTGAATTAATATTACATCTAACCAAATTGTCAAGCCTAGAAATTTTCAGTATCTAATAGAGTAACATTTATGATTGCTAGTAAATAAGCAATCACTTAGCAGGGAATAACCAACCCTTTTATTGAGGCTAGTACCAAGAAAGGCAAATTCAAACAAAAACTCTCTATCTAAATTAAAAAGTTAAGGAAAAAAATGAAAACTATTAACCAAGTACCCAAACATTAAAAAAAAAGCACTAAATGAAATCCCAGCTTTTCCAAAATAAAAATAAATACCTGATTTCCTGCATTTCATCAAAGAGCTCAAGTGAATATATCTTGTCATCATCAGCAAAAAGCACAATACCATCAAGCTGATGTTTTTCAATATGAGAAAGTGCAACATTTCTTTGTTGGATGCCTTTGTCTTTCACGCTGGTCACATTCTGATCACAAACAAGATGTCTGTACATGACTCCTGTATCTCTCAATATTTTTGCTGTTTCAGCAGATTGCAATGACATTTCCACAACAATCCATAGAAGAGGATGTGGCACATTTCTCAATGTTTGGGCCAAACGGTTTAGATGAAATGACTGAAACGACCGATCATATGTAGCCGTTACAATTATCAAAAGCTTGCGAGAAACTAGTGTGAAATCATGAGTTGAAGACAGACTGGAGGACAAATTCAGACTATTACTTGTCAACTCCAATTTGGTTGAAGCCCCTGTATTGATGTCTTCTCTCAGGAAACTTTTCTGAGTAGTTAAAATATCATTGCCCACAGAATTTTTACCCTTCTGAAAATTTCTAATCACTGGCTCCTCATGGAAAGAAAAGGCCCTATGTCTGGAAAAACTATTCTTGGATATGTCAACCATGGGAATTGGGGTAAAACCAATAAATATCCCTACCACAAAACAGATAAAAAACCTGAAGACTGCACCTTTCATGAATAAACCTTTGGCTTTTGACCTTTCCACTGGTCGAGAAGATCTCTGGAAAAAAACATTATGAACAGCTGTTATAACTCTATCAGACTCCGTAAGAAAATCCAATGAACTCAGCAACGAATTCAGTAATCTTCCCAAGATCAAGTAGGTCCTTGTATGAGATGGCTTGGGAGAAGGGGAAGTATCCAAGGTTTCATCATCGCTGGGTACAGACCCATCTCGATGCACAATCGAAGTGCTTCTTCTAAATGATGTCATTTTCTTAATTAAAGCACTTAAGTCCTCGAATAACAATATAACAAGTTTCCATACTGTGATAACGCTAGCTCCAGCACCATTACAACCACCTTACAGTACCAATCAGCACTGATGAAGAACACGGAATCTAAAGAACATCTGTAGTTCAGCCAACAAATAAAGAATTCATGAGAACATTAGACGTGAGAGATAATCTACAGAAGATAATGAGAACATTACATCTACAGAAGATAAGTATTCATGAAAAGTGAGAGATATTATCGAACATCATTATCAACAAAACGGGAAAAGATAGCCTTAAAAGCGTCCTAGCTCCTAATTAACAATAAATAAAGAAGAATCACTAAACCGAATCAAACTACCGCAATAATGATTGAATCACAAAGCCTGGGAATGCTAACCTGCTCCATCAACAAAAGTCTTCAATATTAAGAACGAAAAAAGACATTTCCCTCCCGTAACATCACTTCAAGTCTTGATCAGTACCTCCCAACTTGAAAAACTTTCCAAATCAGTTCTATTTTGCCGCCGCTGCCGGGAAAGAGCTCAGAAATTATGGCCAAAGCTCAAACCAATAAAATCTATCAAAAATCACAACAATATATGGTTGATTTATCTCTTTGCTTTATAATCCACCCAATAAAAAGTAGAAATCAAAGATCTAACAAATGCTGCGAGATCCCCGCCAACCTCAAACTGTAGATGTTGATGTAGTCAAAGGAGATCTCACGGGTTCACAGCTCATTGGAATGCTCCTCTGATCAAAGAGCCTCTCATTGTATCAAATCGACGGCTGCAAAATGCGGAGGGCGAGAGTTGCGTCTTGGAAATTTCTCAGCTGGGAAAAGATCTTCGAAGGTTGGAGAGGCAACTGAGATTAGAGAGAGAGAGAGAGAGAGAGAGAGAGCGAGAGAGAGAGAGGGACCTGCTCTATCTGAGCGCACGGAATCGGTGTAAGGGTTGAAATCAGCAATAAAAAAATAAAGTGGACCTTAATGAAAATATCCATGCTGAACCGGAATTTTCGGCGGATGAACCCGACAAGGAAAGGTTGGGCCGGCCGGTCTGCCGTTGCGCCATTTTGGTTTGAAATTTTAAGCGGGTCAAACTTGTCAGTGCCAACCACTCGGCAGCTCGGCTTGGTCAGCGCGGCCGGCCCGTGTTGACCCAAAATATTTTTCGCATAAATAGGAAACCCCAATTATGTGAATGTAAAGTGGGCTCCACAAATAATATTTGATATTTTTATTTTTTAAGATATGTGATATTATTTAATTTTAATTTATAGATAATAAATAATAATAGTAATATTTATTAAAAACTTTATAATTAAATATTAAGATATTTATGATTTTTTATAATATGAATAATTATTTTCTTAATAGCATATAAAAATTGATAGAAAACTCCAAATAATCATTAGTGTTTGGGCCCACTTTAAGAAAAGTTGGTGTGATTAATATTTGCTTAAATTAAATTTATCATAGAAAAAACATATTATAATATTTCTCATTAAGTTTTTAAATATAATGAATTTTTAATTATAGATTAATTTGATATTAATATAATATATATTTTTATTGATTATTTATATATTATACTTATCTTACCCTAAATCCATAACAAAAAGTTCTAAGACTTCGAATATAGCTTCACCGTAGTTGCGTATAACGGCATCAGTGTTCGTGGGCGGTAGCAAAGGCTGATAAGTGGCGATGACGACGGAGATTTTCTTTAAAAATATTTAAAATGGTTCGAAATTATTTTAATTATTTTAAAAAACAGCTTAATTTGTAGATAAAAAATAGTTAGAAAACACATTGAATAAATATATTAATTAAAAATAAAAAATAAAAATGATCTAAGATCAGTGTATAAATAAAGAGTTTGGTATACAGTTCATATGAACAAATATAATTCATAGAAGGAAATAAAAAACAAGATCAAGTCAATCAAATCACTTAATAACTCCAAAGAAAGCTGTTAATTTTGACTAATTTGCCAGATGCCAAAGTGGGTGTTTGGTTTACTAATCAAAAGCCACCTAATCATTATAATTATTATTAATTAATGAAGCTTCTATAGTGTATCAAGGGAAAGATACTTATCTCATAATTGAGGATTACCAACTCTTTACTAATTAATTAAGGAAATAACAAGCTTATTCTTGTTAATTAGGTTTGTAGTGTTGTCTCTACATCGATTAGGCTATGTTTCGATGTTCCTTAATCAATGTAATCGAGCCTGCCTGGTGTGACTCGAAAGCTCGAGCTCGTCTTGATTGAAAAACTGTAGCTGCAGATATATATATATATCGAGTAGCTTGATAAGCTTTCGA
>NW_021472271.1:0-290 GCF_001605985.2 Dendrobium catenatum | reverse complement strand
TCCAAAAGGAATGAGAGGCTGTCTTATCACATCCTTTAATCCATTCAGAAAATGGTGGCATTTCTCACCAGCATCAGGTATCATATATGGGGCATACCTGGACAACATTGTAAATTCTGCCTCGTACTGAGAAACAAATCGATCTCCCTGAATCAACCTATTGAACTTATCCTACATCTGTCTCCTAGCTGTCATAGGTACATATCAACCTCTGAATACATTCACAAACTCCTCCCAGGAGACTTGGCTGCTTGGTCTTCCTCCAAAGGTTTCTTCTAACTGACTCATCC
>NW_021472270.1:0-205 GCF_001605985.2 Dendrobium catenatum | reverse complement strand
CTTTACCTTTAAAGATAGGATACAAAATGAGCATATACGTGAAAATGTTGGAGACTTGGAGTATCTCCAGTGGAAGATAAGATTAGAGAGAGTCGCCTTAGATGGTTTGGTCACATTAAACGGAGGCTTTCCAATGACCCGGTTAGAAAAGTTGAGGTATTAGATTTAACTTATGTTAAGAAAGGTAGAGGTAGATCTAAAAAGA
>NW_021472269.1:0-328 GCF_001605985.2 Dendrobium catenatum | reverse complement strand
CCTTGAGGGAGGGGAACGTTCTATCACCAGTTCCTGCAGTCTGCCTCTGGCTCTCTCCTCCATCAGGAAAGGCTCGAGGTTTATCATTTCCTCCAAGAACTAATTTTGGCTGAGGATTTGGATTGTAAGCCTATTTTGATTTTTCTTCATACTGCATGGGCTGCTTTCCTTTTTCTACATTATACACTACTTGTTTACCTTTATCAGGTCTGGGAGGAAATGCAGAGTAGACCTCATTCTTTCTAGCATCAGGCGTCTTAGTCTTTTTAAGTCTGTCAGGGAGGCTTTCAGATTTTGATAAGTTCAATTTTTCAAATTTTGCCACCCT
>NW_021472268.1:0-356 GCF_001605985.2 Dendrobium catenatum | reverse complement strand
GGAAATTATGTTATAAATAAATTTATTATTCAATTAATATATTTTTTAGATTAGTTGACAGATTATGTAAATTTGAAATTAATTTAAGTTCAGTATATATAAAAACCACTCACTCTTAATTTAGGCCTCCGAATAATTGTAGTATTATATAAATTGAGAGTTGTTTAATAATTAATTATATATGTTAGAATTATTTGTAAAGTATTTTGTTCAATTGAAATTTCTTTATGGATAAATATCTAAATCAAGTTTAAGCTAAAGTAAGGCATTCAAATAATTTAAGTAATAAATCATATCTTAATTAAATTTAGATAATTACTAAAATTTAAAATTAATTTACGGATTAGTAATTTAAT
>NW_021472267.1:0-239 GCF_001605985.2 Dendrobium catenatum | reverse complement strand
AATCAAAACAATAATATTTGGAATCATAAAAAATATATAAGTTACAAGAATGTCAAGCGTGCAAAGCTAAGTAGCAACTCTCTCAAAAATAATTAATTACCCCTCTTGATAATGAGAGAGAAGTTTTGATTAAGGCTAGTTATAAGATAGGCACTACATATAATAGCAACAACTTTAGGAATTGACTTTGATATAAAAATTTAGAGTTTATGACACAAATTTTATCACCTTATACTTAA
>NW_021472266.1:0-289 GCF_001605985.2 Dendrobium catenatum | reverse complement strand
TTAGCGGTCCAGAGTCTGATCTGTGATTAGGTATTTTATACTTTTAATTTTTGTACAGTCATGGCTTACACTACGGAAAAACACGCAATTACCGTCGGATTTTCGGGCGGAAAATTCTGGACAGTAATAAACGGCGCAGGCGCCGGCGGAATTGTTCGACGAAAAGTTTGCGTCAACATTTCCGGCGCAAACTACGCCGTAAATTTATCGACGCCGGTTCCACCGGCCATTCCGATGGTATACGGCTATCTGAACCATTTCCGTCGCACGTTACGGCGAAACAATTCCG
>NW_021472265.1:0-840 GCF_001605985.2 Dendrobium catenatum | reverse complement strand
TTTGAGCCTTTTTAAAGAACTTGAGTTTGGATTATCAACTTATGAATTTCTAAACTTTTTTGGGTTATGCGTTGTCAATCCAATTCTACTATGTTTTTTATTAAAACCAAGAGGTAACTTTCTCATTTTAAGAATATTTATTTTTCACTAGAACAGGAAATGTTTTTTGTCTTTTGGTCATTTTGTTTTTTGTGCCTCCTCTCTTTTTGATAATGTAAAAGGGAGAGAATGTATTGTTGAATTTTTGTATCTTGTTTTCAAAAAATTTAAAAATAACAAAATAATTTTTATCTCTCTTATTTTTTAAAAAAGGGTTTACTCTAGTGAGGGGGAGATTAGGAGAAATTATTTTTTTTTTTAAATTCAAATTCAATTATTTGCCATCATCAAAAAGGGGGAGATTGTTGTGGATCAATGTTTATGATTTTGATGATAGCAAACATTTTTTCTCTATAACTTCCTTATGTACTAACGTTTCAGGTTCACACGATCAGACTGCATTTTGGAATCAGCTCAAGATTGGGTAGACTAGGTCTGAGTCAGTTTGTAATTTTTTTCCTTTCTTGAGTCTGTTGTATTTGGTGTGGGAGCTGTTATTTTGTTACTTGGAAGATTTCCTGTTTTCCCTAAAAGATTTCTATTTTTTGGTAATATTGGCCGGGATGATATTTATATCATCCTAGACAATATGTCCAAAAATAGAAACCCTATTTAGGACATCCTCATTAAGGCAGCCGTCATAAACAGATTGTCCTGGATGATAATCTCAATTCAGAAATAATCAACCGCCATAATCAGTTTAGGAATTATTTGTTTTAGGAAATCGGCCAGGACAATATT
>NW_021472264.1:0-222 GCF_001605985.2 Dendrobium catenatum | reverse complement strand
AAAAGCTTTATAAACTTTAGATAAGAAAATTACTTCCTGCATCTATAACAAACAAATCGTTACCTCCAAGACGAGCTGCATCGTAACTTTCAATATGAAAGGAACAAACAAAAAACAATGTGAATATTTTCTTTAGCAACTCTTTCAGAACTCCTCGTAAAGCATGCAAATCCGAAGAAGAAATGGTAGTGTCGATGAGCTTAATAGCAAAGAAATGAAGAT
>NW_021472263.1:0-221 GCF_001605985.2 Dendrobium catenatum | reverse complement strand
CTGGCGGAATATTTTCCATCGAAATTTCCCCCGGATCTCTTACAGATTGAATGAAATATTTCCAACATATTTTTCTGGCGGAGTTTCTAGATGTAATTTCTGGCGGATTTCTTGAGTATCGAAGCAGATTTTTAGTAATTTATTTTAATTAAATTTCAAATTTTATAATTTATTTTAATTCATTAGTAATTAAATAATTTATTTTAATTAATTATTAATTT
>NW_021472262.1:0-246 GCF_001605985.2 Dendrobium catenatum | reverse complement strand
CACATTGGTATCACATTGATTCAGAGCAACAATTCAACAAGAGACGGGTCAACCGCATCAGAGACAGGATGAGTAGGAACACTATCTGTTGAGACTAGTGAATAGGTTGTTAAACCTAAGTTAATTTCCCAAGGCTAACCAAGAAGGGGGGTGAATTGATAATTTAAAAATTATACTTATACTCTTGGATTTTTAGAAAAACTTTTTGTTGACCTCGATTTTCGCTCAAGCAATCTCGAACATCAT
>NW_021472261.1:0-238 GCF_001605985.2 Dendrobium catenatum | reverse complement strand
CACCAGTTTTAAGTTTATGGTGATAAACTCTAAATTCCAAACTTTAAAATTCAAATCCAAAACTGAAACCTTATATTATTGCTATTATACGATATGTTCATAACCTATGTGAACGTTTGAACAACTAGCCTTAAACGAAAGTTCTCTCTTGTTATCAGGAGGGGTAATTAACTATAGGGGCTTGCGCCTATAGGAAACCATAACTTAGATCAAAAAGTCCTCACAAAATGAGGGCGAA
>NW_021472260.1:0-374 GCF_001605985.2 Dendrobium catenatum | reverse complement strand
CACGTGTGCATATAATATTGCTATTGCCCATTCAAAGGGATTCAGCAGTTGAAATCTCACCATTGTAATATAATAATTAAGGGAATTGCCTACATATTATTAAAATTTAATTTGGGATAACTTTATTATTATTATTATTTTTTAGACAATCAATATAATTTTATTTAGGTTTTATTTACAACAGCTTTTTTCACTATTTTTTTGTAGTTTTCTATTTAAAAAAGCTATTAAACTAATATTTTTTTTATTAAAAAATTGCTTTAAAAAGTAATAAAAAAGTTGCGTTTCGTTTCAAACGGCGGCTAGTCTTCAATTGGGACAGCTTTCCTACTGCTTCTTAAAGTAGTTTTCTAGTAAAAAAATTAAAAAAATGC
>NW_021472259.1:0-384 GCF_001605985.2 Dendrobium catenatum | reverse complement strand
TGTCCTACGGTGAATTATGCATGTGCAGGCTATATGACCTAACATGCCACAAGAGAAACACCTAACACCAGGAAATGGGTTTATTAATCTATGTGGGTGATATTGCCCTTCCTAAAGTTGTGTGATGCATGCTGTATTGGGGGTTTGCTAGGATGGCCTGATGTGAGTGATGCAAGTTCATTTTTTAGTTCTTTTATTCTTTCACTGAATGTTTTATTTTGAGCTGTCAATCCATCAACTTCTATTAATATCAAGTGCTTACTATGATCTACTTCTAATGCAAGTTTGTTTAGTCTATCAAAAGCTTATTCTAGTTCAACATGAGTGGTTTTCAAGATTTTATATACTTCAGTTAGTTCAATATGCTTCTTATTTAATGCATCA
>NW_021472258.1:0-211 GCF_001605985.2 Dendrobium catenatum | reverse complement strand
TAAAACCAAGAAAGTAACTTAAATCTCCCATCAAACTAGTTTCAAATTCACTATTCATTATTTTTGAAAAATAATCACAAAGATTTTTATTGATATATCCAAACAAGATATCATCAACATATATTTAAGCAATGAGTATGTCATCTCCTACCTTTTTTAAGAAGAGAGTGGTGCCCACACTTTCTTTAATAAATGATCTTTCTAGTATGAA
>NW_021472257.1:0-1136 GCF_001605985.2 Dendrobium catenatum | reverse complement strand
GTGGCTCCACTGTCGATCAAAACTACTACCTCCCTCCCAAGGATCTTCCCCTTCACCTTCATCGTATGACTAGGAGTGAATCCCATCACAGAATTGAGGGATACCTCGGCTACCTCCAACTGGGGATCAATCTGCTCCTCATCAGAATCATCACCCTCCTCAGGCGCCTCGTCTATATAGACGGTGAGAGCCCGAAGAGCGCGATCCTTGCACCTGTGCCCTGGAACAAACTTCTCCTCACATCTGAAACAAAGGCCCTTGGCCCTCTTCTCCTGCATCTCCTCCTCAGTCAATTTCTTGAAACTCCCAGCCGATCTGGTCACCCCGCTCTTCTCCTTCCCACTCTCTTTAAGGACAGTAGGGCTTGGCCCTTTTGGAGCCAAGTAAGTGGTAGTTGTCCTGGTGGGACCCCCTGAGTGGTTGTTCCGCCAACTTCGGGCGTTGGTCTTCTGGTTCTCCACCAGCTGAGCCAACTCCATGGCCTCCCTCAGGTCCCTCGGTCTCATGACCTTCACAGCATCTCTAATTTCTGGCTTGAGGCCCTTCATAAAGTTTCCCCCCAGAGTGCTGTTCGATAAACCCTCCATGTCACCCACCAGACTCTCAAATTTTTTCCGGTACTCTTCCACTGTTCCCTCTTGAGTGAGGGCGTAGAACTGTTCTGATATCTCCCATGGGCTGCCCCCCCCTGAATCTCTCCCTGATAGCCTCCTTGAAGTCCCTCCAATTCCTCACCAGATCCCACTTATCCATGTACTTGAACTAGGCAAAAGTCACCCCTTCCAAGCATATACTAGCCGCCATCAATCTCTCCTCCTCCATCAGGCCATTCACTGCAAAATACCTCTCCACCTTGTGGATCCGCTCATCCACATTTCCCTCTTCAAAAACTGGCATTTTCAGCTTTCTGGCCCTCGTGTCCACCCCGTATGCCTTATTCCCCCCATGGCCTCCTCTGTCCCAGGCAATGGGGTCTTCCCAAGTTCCTCTCTCTCCATATCGAGGCTCATCATCCCTCCTCGGCCGCCGATAGCCATCTTCCCCTCGCGCCACGCCATGGTGGTTATGGATCCCCCATGGCCGGTCCACTGGGTCGGGACTCCGACGACGCCAATCATCCTCTCTTTCTTCCCTGA
>NW_021472256.1:0-272 GCF_001605985.2 Dendrobium catenatum | reverse complement strand
AAATACTGTAGATACACTTAAAAAAATGGATTAAAGCCAGAAGAGGAATAAGAAATACTTTATCCCCTCAAAGATGAGCAAAAAAAAAGTAATTAAGATCTAAAGTAATAAAACTTGAAAAAGTTCATACCTCATCAAATAAAACCCTCTAAGCATTTAAGTCGTGATATATTTTCCAATTTTAAATGTTGCAATGATCAAGTGCTTGTGCGATGTAGTATGCAACTCTAACTCACATTTCCCATGGTAAAGGCTGCTTGTCCCCTATAGAT
>NW_021472255.1:0-248 GCF_001605985.2 Dendrobium catenatum | reverse complement strand
TGTGGTGGTACACTTGAAGGCTTAAGGGACTTCAATTGATCTCACATGAGAGGATGCTTGTTGTTTTTGGGGTTCCAACAAGAGATGTAAGAAGACTTGGATTTAGGCTCCAAGTTTCTAAAGCTTGTAACGTGATGCATTAAGGATTTTTTTAGGGAAATCAATAATGCAATGCACGACAAAGGTTAACTCCTAAGATATGCTAGGAGTAAAATGACAAAATATTTGGGGCATTGAGGATGCTCCAA
>NW_021472254.1:0-333 GCF_001605985.2 Dendrobium catenatum | reverse complement strand
TTTCGGAGGAGGGACAAGAGTCCAAGTCTCTTGTTTATGTAAAGCAAGTATTTCTGAAGCCATGGCCTGACGCCAAGCATGTGATTTTACCGCTTGTTGGTAGGTAGATGGTTCCGTTGAGTCGTGATTGTTGACTTGATGAGTTAAGTTCATGAGGGATCTTGGTTTTAACGATCCTGTCTTTGATCTAGTAATCATCTGATGAGATGGAGCAGGATGATTAACTAGTGCGGGCGACGCTGGATGTGGAACATCGTGGTATTCTGAAGGTCTTGTCTCATTGTTAGAAGGAATGGGCGTCTGTGCTGAATGTGTATTTGAATGATCTAGTGC
>NW_021472253.1:0-658 GCF_001605985.2 Dendrobium catenatum | reverse complement strand
CTGGCATGACACCTCCTTAAAGATGCTCCGCATCATTTAAGCTTCTCCCTCTGGTGGCCACCAAAGAGGACAAGTGCAACAGATTGGAAAATGTGTTGCTATCTCCAAATCAAGAAGGCTAAAAAGTGAAGGAATGCAAAATAGTTTGGGTATTATGTAATTTTTGATAAGTGGAAGAAGGAAATTTCATAAAACAACACATGAAGATTTCAAATAAATCCTATCAATTCCAGAAAAAACTGCGAGAAACACTCTTCTAGACTCCAAAAGAAAACCAGAAAAAAAAAAGTAATTTTATTGCAATAATCAAATAGAATGGAAGAAAATAGCATGATACAATTGATCCTCTATTCAAGAGGAGGATATATTTCTCCTAAATCTCTAGACGCCGCTAGAGCCTAAAGAAACTAAGAGATATCAAATTTCAGCAAAATTCAAGATGCCCTAACCCTAGAAAAACAAACTAAAAACAAACTATTTAATGCATAAAAATCAAAAGGAAATCCTTAAACAATCCCAACATTCAAATTCCCCTCCCAACTCCCTTAAAAATCCTTCCTAAATGGTTCACGCATGCCAGTGAGTGCGTGCGATGCATACATGGGCCGGACATTTCCTCTATTTGTGTAACCTGGTCCTGTTGGACCGGCTGAACTGG
>NW_021472252.1:0-226 GCF_001605985.2 Dendrobium catenatum | reverse complement strand
TCTCTCTCTCTCTCCCTCCCTCCCTGTCTCTCTATCTCTATATATAGCTCTCTCTAAATCAGAAGGACTCGGGTAAGGATAGGGCAGAGGTAGGTAATGGCGATCAATAAGAGCAAAGCAAGTGGTGGTATGGTGCTTTGTGGCTTGGGTTGCTGGAGCTTCTAGTGTGTGGAGGTCGGAGAAGGATGGGGAGCTCTACGGCATGGATGTGTCTTGGTGGTAGGAT
>NW_021472251.1:0-228 GCF_001605985.2 Dendrobium catenatum | reverse complement strand
ATTTTGTGTGGATTACAGGGCTCTGAATAAAGGCACTATACCAGACAAGTTCCCAATTCATGTGATTGATGAGCTATTGGACGAGCTACATGGTGCAGTGATGTTCTCTAAGCTAGATCTAAAATCTGGATACCATCAGATCAGGATGAAGGAGGCGGATGTTCCAAAGACAGCATTCAGGACTCATGAAGGGCACTATGAATTTCTAGTAATGCCCTTTGGGTTGAC
>NW_021472250.1:0-241 GCF_001605985.2 Dendrobium catenatum | reverse complement strand
CTATATATTTCTTGAAATATTTATTATTTGGTAAAATACCAGTCGAGAATCGTATATTAAGTTTTCAATGTTAATTCTTTTAAATCCATAAAGATAGCAAGCAAGTATTTTAATTTTCTTTTATTTGGCATTAATTTTCATTTCAAATCTAATTTATTTTTAAATGTATTATATGATTTAAGGAATAATATTTTAAATCAGTTAGAAAAATATTTTTATTTAAATTATTATTCATAATTAT
>NW_021472249.1:0-310 GCF_001605985.2 Dendrobium catenatum | reverse complement strand
ACAAACGAACACAACTCCCCTTGGCCTATTGGTTGAGAGCTTAGGCTTCCAACTAAGAGGTCCAAGGTTCGAGTCCTTCTGTATGCGTTGTGTGTGTGAGTTTTCCTTAAATGGCCTAAATGTCCCAAAAAAAAAAGAAGGACAAACGACGCAGTTCAGCTGCTGACCTGAATCCGGTAACCGATCGGTGATTGTAATTGTGCGATGAAGGAGTCAATTGCTCCAGAAATTATCATGTGCGGAGACCGGACGCAGAATGCTATTCGGAGATCAACTAGAATGTGCCACGTCAGTGGTACCAAGCCACGAT
>NW_021472248.1:0-595 GCF_001605985.2 Dendrobium catenatum | reverse complement strand
TTTTTGGAAAAATTAGGGGCCAGAACCCAATTCATTTATATCAGAAGAAAAAAATTACAGTAAGTAAAAAAGTCTGCTAGCATCACAAAAAGGCAGCAGACACAAAATTGGTTATGCTTTCAGATAAGAACTGATGCCTCTCTCCTAAGCTGTAAAGCTCCTCTTTTTGAAAAATTTTACACCCCAAAATTTTCCAAAAAAAAAAATTTACACCTAGACTTCAATAAAATTATGACACTTATAATTTTTTACAGAATATTTTTAACTTCATATGTCACAATTTTATAGGAGTTCGGATTTATACACACTGTTTATAAGTTTGTATATACACAGTATGAACAGCTCAACGTGTTATAATTTCATTGAAGTCTGAACATAGAGGTATGTTTTATGTTCGGACTCCGCATGCAATAATTTCTTATTATACTTTTGTTTATATTTTTAAAAATTTTATTTAGACTTCATCCAATTTAATCATAAATTATGAGCCACTCAGCCAAATAGATGCAATTAAATATGCTTTTAAAATTAAAATTGATATGTACTCCAAAATTATCTTGATTGGGCACGAATCTCGAGGCAAAACCAGTTCGGA
>NW_021472247.1:0-495 GCF_001605985.2 Dendrobium catenatum | reverse complement strand
AAATGTTAAGGAGATTGTGTTATGCTTGGACCGGTCCGGTTCTACACCCGGCAGCCCAATGCCAGGCGGAACCAAGCAGAGGAGGGGGCTGAAGATTGGGTGGGCCCAATCATGCGTTAAACACTTCGTTTGGAGGGAAAATTTGAATTAGAAGGGTGTTTAGGGAATTTGTATCTTTACTTTAGCTTTAATTAGGGAGTAATGAGGGAATTAGGTTTCATATTGAATTTGAATTGTAATTGGAGATCTAGGGTTTCTTGCTTTGGGCTCTTGGCATGGCCGGAGATTGGAGAGTTGTTCTTCCTCTCGGATTGAAGAACGATTGTATCTTTTGCTATTTTATTCATTGTCTAGTAGAATACAAGTCTTTCTTTGAGTTTTCTCTCAGATTTTCCTGGTTTGGTGCTTTTTTTCTGCTGTAAAGAGCAGATTTCTGCTGTTTTCCTGTTCTGGACAGCAATATTATCACTGTTTGATTACCAATTTGGGTTAGGG
>NW_021472246.1:0-530 GCF_001605985.2 Dendrobium catenatum | reverse complement strand
TTTGAGTTTTGGTCTTAGGGTAATATCCCTTTTTTTTTAAAAAAAAAAAAATTCCTATTTTGATATTGTATGCAGCCAATATGCATCTTGCTTGGATTATCTTGAGAATCTCAAACCAAATCCTCTCCTATATATTTATTTGCAGGCTCATGTTGAGCCTATTGTATATTCAAATTTGTCATAAAGCCATTTTTTATTTGTTTAGTCATAAATATTAGATTCAATCCGGGAATGAACCTAAAAGAATAAACCTCATTCATTTGTTGTCTAGGAAGCATTCATATATATTTATCAAATATTTAAGGAAGTCATTTATTTAATGACGATTCTTATTATGTTTGTAGAAGCAACACACTACTAACAATATTTTGTTGTTTATTGCAAACCTGAATTATATTGTCATTGCCTTAAATAATATATATGCTTCTCAAATATATGATATTATAAGAGTTTTGCTTCATTATGTGTGCAGGTTGATGGACTCATTCGTTCCATTTGGAGGTTCATTTTTTCAAGATTTTAAATCAATT
>NW_021472245.1:0-307 GCF_001605985.2 Dendrobium catenatum | reverse complement strand
CTGCACTAAAAAAATCAGCTTTTTAAGGGTTTTACACAAGTGGTGTTAGACAACTGAATGGTGCCTAGAGGATTGTTAATTGGTGGCCGGTGTTGAGTGTTGGATTGCCTTAGAGGAAAATGCGAGTGAACTGATGCTTTATAGAAGATGAACTCAGTAGTCTTCAGGCCATGTTAGGGCAAGCAAAGAGCCTTATGAGTATATGGTTTTCTATAGTTGAATTTGGTTATATGGGGATGAAGGCATCTATCCCGTGTGGAGGCGACTTGCTGTAATATCAAAATCTGCTCCAGGATCGTCCGGGCCG
>NW_021472244.1:0-5134 GCF_001605985.2 Dendrobium catenatum | reverse complement strand
TTTCTTAAGGATTTACTATTTCAGGGATTATATGTTTTGTATTGTTGTATTAGGATGTTTAGTTGAGCAACTGGATTTATGAAATTCAAATTCCTAATCATGTATTATTGAAGAGTCCTTTATTAATTGAAGTAAGCCCTAGCTGGTATGAAAGCTGTGAGCTCTTTTAAATCAAGATTTATAGGGTAGTGTGACCCTCTTCTTAAAGAAAGGAAGACTTACTCATTATTTACTTTTGATGGAATTTGTTTATCCTATAAAGCTATTGTGAGAATTTTTTGAATATTAGTCGGAGAGATTTGGATGGTATTGAAAACTAGATTTTTTGGGTTTAGTCTAGAGATGGTGGAGAATTCCTTACTAATACATAATGATTATCCTTAAGTATGAAAGCTATTTTAAGGCGTACTCTTTTGTCCACTGTCTCATGTCATAAGACAAATGGAATTGTAATCAGAAAAGTATATGGGAATAATTGATCGTTCTTTACTTAATTCTCACAGACGGTTTTAGTAATTATGTTTACGCTTATGTAGATAGCTGATTCAAAAGTCCATAGACTTTTTAATGGAATTTAATACTTATTACTTCCAACTTGTGATTTCGGTTATTACATCACTCTTTTAATATTATGAATTTGATTTTCATTTTGTTGAGGTAGGGATTACAATATACTTATACTCATGATGAACCCTGTTTCATGGCAGGTAGAACCAAAAATTCGTAGCCTCCCTTTACTGGAGGAGATATTATGGCAGTAGAACTGTGTTGCTCATTCTTAATGGTCAAGAAAACTTGTAGACTTGCCTTCTTGTAGGAACCTTCCAATTATGTGTGCAAACAATGAGTTTGTTATACAGAATCCATCACCTACGAGCATATTGACATTATGTATTCACTTATAAGATCATTAGCAAGGCGAGATATAATTGTCCCATACTATAGGTTCATTGCATACTTCTTCCAAACCTTGTCCTTGACCTTAGACCTTGAGGGAAAATTATTTTATGTTTCATTATTATCAAGGGAAAAGATAAAAAATTTTTGAATATTCTTAATGATTTATTGCATGTTTTGTTATGACTTTTTATGTGTTCATTTTAAATGAAAAAATATTTAAGTGTTTCTGGTCATCATATCGCCTCTTGAGCAAAAATATTTCAAGTTTTATATATATAATGATCTGTTTACTATCTTGCATAATTGAATCCTTTTTTAATCAATACTCTAGATTGGTCAGTGAATATTTTGATCTACTGGATGACCTTATTGTATGAATCATGTGTACAGATTGTTAAGAATTGATTTATTGGTTAATTTTTTTTTTTGCATGTTTATCTCTCTTATATAGTACATTGTCAATGAAGTGACATTTAATGTCCGATTGATATTTTACACTTCATTATACAAAACTTTGTCTGTTACAGACCCTCGAGATATGGTACTTTAGTCATCAGTTCTCTGATAATATACTGATTTGCAGACTTTTTCTAAAGGTCATCCAGATGATTACTAACTGGTCTATTGAAAACCTTGTGCTTTGTAGTGGTCTAAAATCATTTTGGCATGTTTGAATCTTCCAACTGTATTCACTTCTTTCATCCACTCCTCAACTTTCTCGCAAGTGGTCGGTGGAATGAGGCGAAATGACCCAGGGGGATTCATCTCTCTATCTCATTTTGACGGTTCTTCTTTACCGGGGCTACCAGCTGCAGGCATCCTCTTGTCTAACCGGTTCCTTCAGTGTCCTCTTTGCGTCCATTGAATCTTCTCTTCCTGCCTTTCACTCCTTTTGCAGTAAAAGCTAACAACACCCTAATACTTTCTAATCTAGTTACAGGGTAAAGGTTTCCTAAAAATCTAATCCTTTAATCTAGTTATACCTCTTAGCTACTAGTATAGTCTTAATCCTCACTAGTATTCCAGAGTCATTCATCTTATTTTTAAAAATCCACTTTGTTCCAACCATACTCTGGTCTTTGGGTCTCTTGAGTAATTCACATACATCATTTCTAACAATTTAGTTTAGTTCTTTTTTACATTGATAGGATCAAGAATTCACCAGCTAAGGGTTGATCCATATTATTAGGTTCTATTATAAAGATAAAGGATGAATAACTCGCCTCCTTTCTAAGTCAATTCCTACTTCTAAAACCTTCAGATGGGTCTCCAAAAATAAGTTCATTAGGAATACTAGAAGAATATTTCCATTCTATACGCAATTTTTCTTGAGGATATACTCTTTCTCCTATAGTAATGTTTTCAACCCCTTGAATTACCTCCACTTCTTATTCATCAAGTTTAGGTTCAGAGAACTTATCTGATTCCTAAAATACCTCATGGGTAAACTCTTCTACTATCAGTGTCCACTTATTGAAGATTTTACAGGACTTACTTACGAATGAGTAACCTAAGAAAGCACCTTAATTAGACTTGGGATCAAATTTTCCTAAGGGTAATCTTCTATTGATTAATATGAAGCATCTACACCCAAAGACATACAAGTGTGAAAGGTTGGGTTTCTTACCCTTAAGGAGTTCATAGGTTCTCTTATTAAGTTTGGATCTAACATTTACCCTATTTGGAACATAATAAGTAGTATTCACTATTTATGCCCAAAAAAGCCTAGGGAGTAAATACTTAGCTAGCATTACCCTAATAGCTTCCACCAAGGTCCTATTGTTCCTTTTTACTATTCCATTATATTGGAGATCCTAGGGGTAGAGAAATTATGTTCTAATCTTACCTCTTGACAGAAGGATTAAAACTTATCATTTTTAAACTCTCCACCATGATCACTATGAATTATTTAAATTTTGCATCCTAAGAGTCTTCATGCTTGCATGACATAGTCTTTTATGCCATAGAAAAGATATATCAATTATAATTTTTAGGTATTATGAATTTGAATATTCAATAAAGTTTAAGTCTAACATATAAAAATTATTTATCCATTTTTCATCTAACATAAGTTTTCCATTTAAAATAATCATGTATTTGTTAGAAGGAAAATTTACATCAAATCTTTTGTCGCATAGTTGACTAATACTTAACAAGTTATGCTTTAAACCGTCAATTAACAAAACATTTTCAATCATAAAGTTTTTAGAGTTTCAAATTGCACCTAAGCCCACCACTTTCCTAGTAGTGTTATCTCCTAATTTTACCTTACCTCCTAACCTGATCTCTACTATGATGAACTACTTCATATCACCAGTCATATGCCTCGAGAAGCCACTGTCCAGGTACCACATGCTCTCACTAGGCCTTTTGTGAGAGCACCCCTACAATGTCATTTAAATGTTAGATTTGAAAACCCAAGTGAGCTTGGGTTCCACCTTATGCTTGAATGAATGACATGAACGTATGTTATGCTGTGATACATGCAATTTTGACCTCCACACTAAGTGTGACCTACGGGGGATAGAGCATGTGTTGTCTATGTGTCCTAACATGCCATAAGAGTAACAACTAAAATCAGGGAATGGGTTCACTAACTTATGTTGTTGATGGTGCCTCTTTATAGGCTTATGTGATGCATGTTGTGTTAAGGGGTTGTACCACTAAACTGTTGAAGATGGTGGTTTATTATTCTCAAGTGCAGTAATTTTTGCTCTTAAAAATTTATTTGCATTTTAATAGCTTTCCACTTCCAGTTTTAGTGCATGCTTACTACTATCTATTTTCCTTATAAGTTCTTCTAATTCCTTAAATACGTTTTCTAGCTAAATATATGATGTTTTGAAGGAATTATGTGCATTACATAAGTCAATATGCTTCTTATTTAATGCATCAAACTCATCTAGTAAAGTCATATGATCGCTATCTAAAGCAGAGTGCACGATAATTAAACTAGCATGCTCTTTTTGCAAAGTAGAAAATTCAGTATTAAGACTAGCATGCATCTTCTTAAGCTTCCTGTATGAATCATGAATTTTTTTATAAATAATAAATAATTTTTCATAAGAGAGTTGGCATACCTCATCTTGATCTTATTGATCAAAATTATCATTAACCATAAGACATAAGTTTGTTACATCCTCCTCTTCTTATTCTAATGATTCTAAGGCAGTCTCAGCTCAAAAAGCTTTTTGCATATTTTTCTTTTCCCTTTTATGCAATTGGCTTATCTTCACCATTTCCCTTGTTTGGGTGAGTCTTCAGGTTGGGGTAATCAGCTCGGAGGTGGCCTAGTTTCTTGCACTCAAAGCAAATTGTATCAAACAAAACTTTGGTAGATATGTATATTTTACCTTTGCTCTAGTTATTTTGATGATGCATCTATTTTATTTTCAGAAATCTCTTGAATTAGAGCAGTATCAAAGCTATTTCATCATCCTCATCCTACACAGAACTATCACTATCAAAATCATTTTCTTTTAGTACTATAATCCTCTCCTTCTGCTCTCCTACATCACTTTGCCTTTGACTCGCTTCTTGCTCATAAGCAATGAGTGACCCAAGTAAATTATCAATGGATTAAACATTTAAGTACATAGATTTAGTAATTGCAATTATCTTAACATCATAAGAACTAGGCTAACAATGTAGACTCTAATTAACTTTTTTTTAGAATTTGATAGTCCTCTACCTACTGTATGGAAGGTTATTACTATATGGGTGAATCTAATATACATTTCGGATATAGTCTCGCTAGATTTCATGTGAAAAAGTTCATAGTCATGAAAAATAATGTTTAACTTAGACTGTTTAACTTCACTGGTTCCCTCGTAGGTGATACACAACCTATCCCAGATTTTCTTCCCCGTAGTGCATGTGGAAACTCGCATATAATTGTCTTATTTTAAAGCACAGAAAAAATATTTTAAGTACTTAGTATTTAGTTGTGTAAATTCTCTATTCCCATAACTCTACTAAGTAAAAGGAATTTTGATTTTAACACCAATAACTACATGAGTTAGAAGTGAATAACTTGTTTAAATCATAAGCAAAATTCTATAGTCATTGAATTGCAAAAATATAGACATGTGAATTTTCTAGAAATTAAATGGGATGTTTTCAAATAAAGGTGGATGAGTTATTAAACAATTTTTTGCAGTGTTATGATTTCTAAAATGTTCCATGATTATTTTTCTTAAGGTTTTCTAAAACACTATTTTTGAGACCTTGCTCT
>NW_021472243.1:0-315 GCF_001605985.2 Dendrobium catenatum | reverse complement strand
TTCTCGTTCTTTCTCTCTCATTTTGCTCGCCTCCGCTAGCCTCTGCTCGTGCGACCGCGACCGACGAAGGTTCTCCGACCGGCACTCCGACGTCCGACCTTGCTGACCTAGTTCGACCCCAAACTGCCGGCCGACTTCAAGTTTTCAACCCTAGATTTCTATTTTAAGGTATATTTTATGTTATTTCTTTGATTCCTTTTTCTCACTAGACATAAGCATGTGTTAAAGTTATTTTGGATGATTTAGATAGTAAATGTTGTTATAATTTTGGTAGATCAAAATTGTTTAGATTTATTTCCCACTAGACATAAGCAT
>NW_021472242.1:0-256 GCF_001605985.2 Dendrobium catenatum | reverse complement strand
ACAAATTCAGTCAAAATTAACAATTCCTTTGTAAAACCCAAAAAATGCCGTTTTAGACCTCGCACGCTTTTCAATGCGTCGCGACAAGATTTAAGTGAAAATTTCAAAGTCGGCGAAATTTGACGAAATTAATGTTATAAAATTCTACGCAAAATTCTAAGAAATTTAAAATATAAAACTTATATTTAATTTCTCTTAATTTGAGAGATAAAAATTTCTGAAGTCTAATAATACCCAAAATAACCTTAGTCAATAC
>NW_021472241.1:0-658 GCF_001605985.2 Dendrobium catenatum | reverse complement strand
ATAGAGTAAGTGTTCAAATCCTTAGATTCAATGATTGTAGTGATTTTAGCATCATATGAAGAAGGCAAGCCTCTTAAAATCTTGTTTACTTTTTCATAGTTAGAAAATTCTTTTCTTAGTGCATGTAGTGAAGTGACAATCTAAGTAAACCTAGTGTACATATCAGAAATAGATTCATGAGGTTTCATACGAAAAAGTTCGTAATCATGTAGGAGAATATTCAAACTGGATTATTTTACTTCATTGGTTCCTTCATAAGTGATACATAGTATATCCCAAATTTCTTTACCCGTTTTGCAAGTAGAGACACGCATATAATCCTCAGATTTTAAAGCACAGAAAAAATAGTTCAAACATTTTGCATTTAATTGAGCTAAATATAATTCATCGAAAGTCCATTCAGTAAAAGCAACTTCAGTTTTAACACCATTAATTTCACGAGAAGGTGGAGAATAACCTTCTTTGATAAGCATCCACATGTCATAATCAGTAGATTATAAAAACGTTGACATGCGGGTTTTCCAGAAATTAAAAGGTAAGTTATCGAACAGGGGAGGTGGGGTAATAGAATACCCTTCTGTAGTGTTACGATTCCCAAGGTTAGCCATGGATAAAAAATTTAAAAGCTTTTAAAAACTTATTTTATGAAAACTGCTCT
>NW_021472240.1:0-214 GCF_001605985.2 Dendrobium catenatum | reverse complement strand
ATATCCTTTAAAGCACAATTAAATGCATATGAAAATAACAAGATTCCACCGACACCTGAATAATTTTTTAATCCCGAAAAAAATATAAAAATCATTAAACCTAGGAAAGATAAGTTTACTCTAATAAATTAAAAAATATTTTTTTAGGAATTAAATTTTTTTCTTTTTGTATGATTGGTCACATATCCCACACTTGCACTATTCATAAAAAATT
>NW_021472239.1:0-215 GCF_001605985.2 Dendrobium catenatum | reverse complement strand
GCCGGAGAGTCTCTGGTTGAGTACATCTTGAGGTGGCAAAACCTCTCGATGAAGTGTGAACCCCAGTTAAAAGAGCAACATGCGGTGGAGATCCTTCTTAAGAATATCCATGGCTTTGTTTCTTTCCTCCTTAAGGGTTTCACCATTAAAAGTTTTGAAAAACTACTTAATAAAGCTTGCAATCTGCAGGAAGAGGCTCATAAGATGCCATTCCT
>NW_021472238.1:0-304 GCF_001605985.2 Dendrobium catenatum | reverse complement strand
TTCACCATATGCACAGAAAGCTGTGGATGCTATAACTACTATATGTCATGGATGCAAGCTTCCATCTTACCATAATATGAGGGTTAACCTACTTAAGGATTGTAAAGAGGAGTGTAGGTTACTCATTGATTGCTATAGGAATACTTAGAAGGACACAGGATGTACTCTTATGGCGGATGGATAGACTGATGGAAGAAGTAGAACATTAATAAACTTTATGATTTATTGCCCCCGTGGTATATCTTTTTTGAAATCAGTGGATGCATTAGATATCGTTAAGGATGCTACAAACTTGTGCTCATTA
>NW_021472237.1:0-329 GCF_001605985.2 Dendrobium catenatum | reverse complement strand
TTCGGCTGAGAGCATCGGCCACTCGATTCAATTTTCCAGCTTTGTGTTGTAACACAAAAGTGAACTTCTGAAGAAAAACAATCCATCGGGCATGCATGCGGCTAATGTTATTTTGATTATTGAGGTACTGAAGGGCTTGATTGTCACTGCATAAGACAAAATCTTGATGGAGAAGGTAGTGCTCCCATTGTTTCAGAGCGCGAACAACGGCGTATAGTTCCTGCTCATAAGCAGACCATTTCTGCCGGCTGGTGCTTAATTTCTCGCTGAAGAACTCGATCGGTTGGGATTCCTGAGATAATACCGCCCCAATTCCTATGGAAGAAGCA
>NW_021472236.1:0-369 GCF_001605985.2 Dendrobium catenatum | reverse complement strand
GAGGAGGCTGTGAGCTGGGTGGAACCAGTAGTAGTTGCGGGAGAATGCTCTTAGAAGGTCGAATGTGGTGGCATTTGGGAGCAAGTTGGCGATGTGGGTTGAGGAGACATTGGGGAGGTAGGAGAGTGTCTCATCTCCTGCATTGAGAGCTAATGAGATTGTAAATATTGTGTAAATCCTATGCTTATATATGTAAGTAATAAGGCGAAACATCATGTAAACAAGTTTTTGAAGAAATTTGTGCAAGGGATCTCTTTGAAAGCTCTTTGTGTTTGGCTTGATGATTATTGTTTTATAAGTTCATTTATTGAACAAGCCAAATACAAATAAGCCTTTGTTTGATTGGGCATGGTTGAGGCTCAGTGGTAA
>NW_021472234.1:0-304 GCF_001605985.2 Dendrobium catenatum | reverse complement strand
AGTGGTATGTATGTAAATTTCCTTTTTTTTTTGTTTAAACTTTACAGGTCAACAAATTCAAATCAGCCCCCTTTCCTTAAATATAGTTTTCCTAATTCCCTCCCAAATCTGAATTCAAATATGCCCCCTTTCCCTAAATAAATTTTCCTAATTCTCTCACAATTTTTGTTTCCTATGGTAAGTCATTAAAGCTTGTTATGTCTTAGAAAAGTCACCCTCAAACTCTAGGGAAAATTTCATAAGATGGTGGTTAGACCTGCAAAAAGTTTTATGGTGCAGAATGTTGGCCATTAAAAGAGAAGCA
>NW_021472233.1:0-280 GCF_001605985.2 Dendrobium catenatum | reverse complement strand
GTACCGAGCATTTACATAGCAGTACCGAGCGGTATCATGTATGTGCTTAGCAATACTGAGCGTGTACCGAGCGTGTACCTAGTTGTACCGAGCTGGTACCTAGTTGTACCGAGCTGTACCTAGTTGTACCGAGCTGTACCAAGCGGTACCGAGCTGGTACCTAGTTGTACCGAGCTATACCGAGCGGTACAGAGCAAGTAACTAGCGGTGCCAAGCGGTATCCAGCATATACATAGCGGTATTGAGCATTTACTTAGCGGTATCGAGCATGTACCTAACG
>NW_021472232.1:0-350 GCF_001605985.2 Dendrobium catenatum | reverse complement strand
GAATCGGTAGTCTTAACTACCCTTCTCTCTGTTGGTTTCTCTCCCATTTCTTCCTTAGGTGAGTGTGGCCAACTCTATTAAGACATGTGGAATGAGAGGAAAGTGTAGGAAACCTCTTCCAAGTCAGGCTTTGACATTTTGCCTCCAAGATAATTAGTAGAGCGAAAGAGTTAAGCTGAATCCCTCTGTATATGTTGCAAACTTGCATGCAAATAAATAACTAGCGTGCTAAGTCTCACAATTTATAGAAGACTTTTCAATTTCAAAATTAAAATTTCAATCCTTTAAGCAAAATTCTATCTCTTTCAAATCTTAATTAATCCATGTATTCAATCACTACATATAGAATT
>NW_021472231.1:0-1205 GCF_001605985.2 Dendrobium catenatum | reverse complement strand
TAGAAGGCCTTATTCCGCGCGCATGTTTTCCACCGGAAAAGACCACCATAAATATTTTTCCTACGTTGGTTTTACCGGTAGAAATTTTGCCGTCGGTAAATTCCAACTCTGCCGGAAAATGATCAATTTCGGTTAAGTAACCGGCGATCTACCGGCGAAGGCCAGCGGTTTTAAAAACATACGACAGCTAACTAAACCGTCGGAGAACCGTCGATAAAATGACCGTCGGTAGGTCGTCGGTCAATTAACCGGCGGCGTCACAGTCGGGAAATCGCCGGCATAAAATCTGGTTGAAACCGGCGGTCAGAGCCGCCGGTACTAGTTTCCTACGCGATTTTTTCCGGCGGCACAAAAACCGCTGTAAAGCCGCCGGTAGTTAAAAAAACCGCCGGTTAATATAAGCTAACCGTCGGAAAAAACCGCCGGTTTTCGGCGTTTTTCCTGTAGTGGGTCGAAAATGCTGCCGGTAATAGATGATTTTTCTATTGTGATCTTTGATAGTGATGTTCATTTTACTTCTTACTTTTGGAAAACTAAGTTGATACTTATGGGCACAAAATATAGATTTCAAGTATATTTCATTCATGATATAATGGAAAATTAAAGGTAGTTAAAAGAATATCAAGCAATCTTTATCAAAGGGTTAGGTAATAGATAAAACAAAGCAATGTCTATTAGGCTAAACAATTTTACCTAAGAAAATCTTCTAGATCATTTGATGATTAGAATGATGCATTAGTTTGCATTTTCCCTAAATAGCTCCCTCACAAAGATTTAAACATTTGCCCTAATCAAAATTTCAAAGCCAGCCGAATTGTTTGACCTAAAGCACTTTTTTTTTTCCTTCTAATAATCCTCATTTGAAACCTCTGCTTCTCTATCATAAACCTACTTTGCAGTGCAAGCCTCAGCTATAAATAGCGCTCATTTGGCCACCACAGCTTCTCATCCACCATTCCATAAACAAACAATGGCTACAAGCAATAAGCTCACGGCTCTTGCATTGTTAGTTCTGCTTAGCATTAGCTTCTGCCTTTCCTTCGCAAGGTCCTTGAAGCAGGCTAGCAAGCCAAAATCAAGTTCTGGCTACCACGTAGCTGATGATGGCGACGGAGGAGGGGACGGTGGGGGTGAAGGTGGTGGCGGTGATGGTGGAAGCAGTGGCGATGGCGGCAATGGCGATGGTGATGGTGGCAGTGGAGATG
>NW_021472230.1:0-235 GCF_001605985.2 Dendrobium catenatum | reverse complement strand
TATAGGGGGTAAAAACTTCACGCACTCAACCTGAATCAAAAAAGATAAAGAAGAGTGCTAATAATTAGCCTCATAAGCAATTCATTTATTAATTGATAATAATTTGCAAAGATATGGAAGTAATCATATTAATTAAAAAACAACCATAAGATAAGTAGGAGTATATTCTTATCCATATTACCCACAATAAGGATGAAAATTTTTTCATATTTACTACACTTAATCCAATAAAATT
>NW_021472229.1:0-285 GCF_001605985.2 Dendrobium catenatum | reverse complement strand
GGTAATTTCCTAGATCGTTAGATTTCTATGTTATTTACACTTAAAATTTTGAAGATTTGTTCTAAGTAGAAAATATTTTAGTCCTGAAAGAGCCTAACGAGATCCATGCTAAAACAAAAACTAACATAAAAATTGCCAATTAACTGAGGAAAACATGCAACCCTAAAGGCACACAACATAAATAAAACACATTATTATAAATAAATCAATCAACTAAATATTCATAGGCCAATTGCCCTCTAATTACAAACTAGGGTCTACAGAAAAGTAAAGTGGCCGGGACCA
>NW_021472228.1:0-368 GCF_001605985.2 Dendrobium catenatum | reverse complement strand
CATTCAGTTTCTCGGTCATAGGTATTTTCCAACTCATCTCTCATTTGCCCTAATTTTTTTAGTCAGGTCGCCGTTTAGTAAATATTTCTTAAATTTACTGAATTCTTAAAAGATTCTTGTGTTGTATTTAAAAGTTTCTGGTGATGCCCTAAATTTTGCATGCATGTTCGCCATTTAGTTGCTATTTCAGCATACGGCTCGCTCAAGTGGCTTTTCTGCGTTCGCTCGAATTGATATAGAGATAAATAAAAATAACATACCTTGTAACATCCCTGAGTCTATTTTGCTAGAAATGTATCTTGGGGTTGTCACATGAGGTCGTGTTTTGGCTACAATAGTCTTTCCTGATTGGAGAAATAGGGGTATGG
>NW_021472227.1:0-266 GCF_001605985.2 Dendrobium catenatum | reverse complement strand
TCCGGATCTTCGATATTTTCGAAGATTGATTTGAGATTCGGATACTATCAGGTGAGGGTAAAGGAAGCTGATGTGGTGAAGACAGCTTTCAGTACTCGGTACGAGCACTACGAGTTCTTGGTTATGCCTTTTGAGGTAACCAATGCGCCTGCTATTTTTATGGATCTGATGAATCGAGTGTTCAGGGAGTTTATGGATCAGTTTGTGATCGTCTTCATCGACGATATTTTGGTATATTCTGCTTTTGAGGATGATCATGCCAGACA
>NW_021472226.1:0-739 GCF_001605985.2 Dendrobium catenatum | reverse complement strand
TAATTATACCATAAATATTAGCGTGAATGCCCCTTTGAGGTTGTAGCAAAAGTTGATCCCTAATCCTGCTTTGATTAAAATATGGATGATAGATGGGAGGATTTTTTTATTATTATTACAATCATGCATAGGGCATTATTTATTCATTGTTTTAATTGAAATTGCCCCCAAATCTTGGCATGCTTCTTTTAAACTTAGTGAAATAGTAGATGATAGAGAGATTGCTTAAGACATTGATGTGAACAACATTTTGAGGTTGTACTAAAGACTACCCCCAACTCAGAATAACTTTTCATAGATAACACCAAAATATTGCATGCTTGAATATTTGTGATGATAGAGAGATAAAGAGTTTAACACCTTAGCTTCATATAAAGATTTAGCACACATACATATAAGAGATGTGTAACAAAAGACTCCTAAGTTTTAATGTGGAAAGCCTGGAAAGGAAAAAAAATGAGGGTCTGGCCTAACTAGCCACTGGTATTTATTATCAGTTACAAACAATGCAATTTCCCTTGATTGGAACAAGTGTTTATACAACATAATAAACACAACCTATACAAAATAAATTCTATAATGGAAGTTGGAAAAACCTTGTGCTATAAAAGTTGTTTCAAGATATTATTTAAACCTATGTGGAGCTCTGAGATTTGTAGAGTCCCTAAGCTCTCTAGAATCACAAGCCATGGTCCCCTCCAACTCCCCTTGTCATGTATACAATGGAGGCTTATTTATA
>NW_021472225.1:0-233 GCF_001605985.2 Dendrobium catenatum | reverse complement strand
TTTAGGGCGATGTCAAGGATGATATTCCACAATTTGTACTAATCATCCAGGATGATATATTATCGTCTAGGATGATATGAATTAAATTTTTATGATCGTCTCAAGTCGTCTCGACTGATTAGGCTTAAATTGTACTGATCGTACAAGATGATATGCCTATCGTTCTGGACGATAATGTCGACAACTTGCATTAATAAGCTTATTTTAAGCACTTATATTTAAGCTTTGTCAAC
>NW_021472224.1:0-314 GCF_001605985.2 Dendrobium catenatum | reverse complement strand
AGATAGCTGACCGGGAGGTGGTGGTGTTGATCGATAGTGGGGCAACCCATAATTTTATTTCCACCCAGATAGTGGAGTCGCTAGGGATGGAGCTAGTGGACACGGGTGGCTATGGGGTGATGATGGGCACGGGAAAGGTGGAAATGGGTAGAGGAATCTGTAGAGATGTGGTGCTGAAGATTCAAGGGATCCAGGTAAAGGAAGACTTCCTTCCCCTAGAACTGGGGAGCACGGATGTCATCCTAGGGATGAAGTGGCTGCGTACTTTGGGAGAGACGAAGATCAACTGGGGGACATTGAGGATGGAACTCGTG
>NW_021472223.1:0-517 GCF_001605985.2 Dendrobium catenatum | reverse complement strand
CAAAGAATCTATAGAAGAAATTTTAGTATCAAGAAGACCAACAAAAATTGCATCATTATCCATTACAATTTCCTTCAAATATCGGGAGGCCTCAGCTTTTCTAGCCCCCCTACAATTCCAGAATATAAATGAGCTCATTTTGGATTAGAAGTGGGTAATGACCCACTACCTTTCCTTTTGATCAACTCACCTTTCCTGGATTTTGAAGGTAAACTAACATTACCCAATGATTTCAATTATTTTTGAAGTTTAACTTTGATCACATTATTAGCTGGAATCCTTGCTGTGACTTGAGTAGTAGATAATTCATCGCCATCTTCAATAATCTCCCAATATTTTTCAATCTTGACACTCGTGTCTACATTAAACACAGGTTTTTGAGAGGTAATATTGAATGAATCTGGACTCATGGTAGACTAGATTCCCGAATCATCTGTTATAATTTTCAATTCCAGTTGTCTTTCTTCATTATCATTGAAAGATTTTGCTTTAGTACAAATTGAAATTTCCTCTTCAT
>NW_021472222.1:0-239 GCF_001605985.2 Dendrobium catenatum | reverse complement strand
AAGACTCACAGGTTATATAGAGAATTTGTAATAAAATCATTTATATTAATTATAAGATAATGGGATATCAAATATTTATTAATAAATTTTGTATTTGTTTCAGACTAATTTGCTTACCAAACCGAACACAAACATAAAGTATTTTTGAAAGTTAAATAAATTATAGAATATGCATTTCAATATATATATACACACACACACGCACACACACACATACAAAAAACTGCTTTAAGAATCAA
>NW_021472221.1:0-279 GCF_001605985.2 Dendrobium catenatum | reverse complement strand
GCACCATGAGTTGTACTTGCAACTTCAATCATTTTTTCTCACAAGAAATTAAAGAAGAAACTAGAGGAGGCTTTAGCAAACGTAGCCATCCATGACTCCTCACCAAAATAGAAAAAGCAATGTCATGCACTCTTTACACTAAATATGACCCTAAACATATTTGGTGAAGAAATTCTACTTGCAAACTTGAGTATCATGAGTAGCAATTAACTAAGCATCACAACCCTCCCATGACATTTAATCAGACATTTGAAGTGCATGTTTGCAAAGTTATAAAAC
>NW_021472220.1:0-380 GCF_001605985.2 Dendrobium catenatum | reverse complement strand
TCATTTTCCCTCATTTCACATCTTGAGTGAAAAGAAGGGGTCTCTCACTCTCTTGGAGAATGCCGCTCTAAACTTGGAAGACCGAAAACCTTAATCCTGCATTTCAATGGATCAGGTACGCTTCCGAAAATTCTTCTCGATGATTTGGCATGTCATTCGGAGACGATCGAATTGATTTTTGTCTCCTTTAAATCCTAACACTTAAAATGAATCTTGATGTACTATTTAAATTGAAAACTTTTAGAATTAAATTCAAGATCATTTCAATTATAATTTTAGTAAATTTATAATTGATACGGCATCACAAAATTAACTTGATCAGGCACGAATCTCAAGGCAAAAGCTAGTTGGAAATTTTAAAAATTAATTCCGGGAGCACC
>NW_021472219.1:0-467 GCF_001605985.2 Dendrobium catenatum | reverse complement strand
GCCAAACCTAATTTCTCCCCTTTGGAAGACGCCGGCCTTCTCCTCTCCCATCTTCTTTCTCCTTACTCCCTCCCGTGGAAGATTGGAAGCCTAGAGAAGAAGAAGACGATCTCCCCTCTCCACTTCAATGTTGAATGGCAGATCCCGAGTTTGAGTGGGGATTAGTATTCGACGCCGACGGAAGCATCAATATCTTCCGATCTCCGTGCTTTGACGTAGGATTTGAAGACGACGCCACAGTTGACGAATATTTGGAGCGAGTCGTCTCGATTCTAGTGAGCATCATCGACCGACCATTCTCAAACTACGATTGGAGCCTCGTAAGCCGCACACTACATCCTTCCCCACCGGCTACCTCTCCACCAACGAAGTTCTTCGGCACCTTCTCTCTAGTGGTGATATCCTTCATCGTTTGGATCTTCTTTCTCCGCTAAAACTTACTAATAGTTGAGTGAGACGGCCCTCAA
>NW_021472218.1:0-420 GCF_001605985.2 Dendrobium catenatum | reverse complement strand
AAAAAACGTAGAACTCTCTACAACAGACAAATATATAATTGATCAAACACAAATATACAATAACAAATAGCAAGAAGAAGACAATTAAAAAAAAGTAGGAAAAGTAGAAAAAAAAAGACAATACCTTTCACTGGTCCATGAAAATAAATGCACCTGTGTTGGCTAGTAAATGATTTTGTCTGAGTAAATGAGCAAATTGTCTAAATTTTATGAACTCCCAAGTGCTTTGGAGAGGCTTCCTAGAGAAGCAGGTGTGCCCAATAAATCGGTTTGAATTTAGAGCCCTGGGGACAGGAAGTAAATATATTAAACAAATTGAGCACATCCTCAAAGAACATTAGTGGAGTGTTGGGGCATTGGTTACAACAACTTGCAAAACTGATAGCTGAGTTAGTTTTCCTCTTTTACAGGTGAATGTAC
>NW_021472217.1:0-3912 GCF_001605985.2 Dendrobium catenatum | reverse complement strand
TTAGTTGTTGGTGTTGCATATAATTTATTATGTTTTATTATTCATGCAAATCCTATGAATAGATATAGAATGCTATGTTATAAGGCACTATATTTTGAAATAAATACATTTAAGATTACTTTCTTTTCTTTCCAAATTCTGTAGACATCAAATACTACTTACTATTATCTGTTTGTACACTTCAACGTTACTAAGCCCACTCCGCAAATGTGAACGATTAGGCTTTTTCATGAAAGCCCATCGAAATGCCTCTGATTTGAGCAAGCTTCTCTTTCATTTGAGAATTGAGACAGCTCAAGATTCAACGGTTCATTGTTTAGGTGCTTCGCTGAATCTGTCTACCCAACAGTTTAAGATCTGCTTCCTTGAGTTCCATGTACTTGCCTAGTCTGAAACGGTCAATAACAGCCAAAATGCCACTTAGAAATAGCAAAGAATAAAATAAGTGTTTTGTATTCAAACAAAGCTTCAAGAACGAAAAAAAAAAAAGGAAAGTAATAAAGCGCATCACTAATTAGCTCCTCAAATAGAAGTTTCAGCCTCCTCAGAAGGTCACTTGGTCAGTAACAATTAGAGGTGCAAACGAGTCGAGTCAAATTCAAGCCAGGTGATGTTCGAGTCGAGTTTGATTGTCAAATTCTGAGCTCGACTCATCTCATGTCGAGCAGCTCGCCGAGCTCCATCCCGAACAAGCTAGCAGCACACGAGCTCCGTCGTCCCAAGGTCAACCGCTCGACTCGTCAGCTCCGTCATCATGCTCCTTCGTCCAGAGGTCAGGCGTCGTCATTTCATTTTCCCTTGTCGATGTTTCATTTTCTCGCCCAGTCGTCCCGCAATTTTCTTTTCCCGCCGGAATGTCATCTTCACGAGCTGCTTGACGAGCTGACGAGTTGAGAAGAGGACTATCGAGCACGAGCTCGATAAGCCATCGAGCTCGAAATCGTGTTAGAGCTCAACCCGCGAGCTCGATCCTGTTAACGAGTTGAATCCGAGCAGGCTTGACTCGGTTGCACCCAAAGTTCCAATTAACAGACTACACAAACTTATGTGGTAAAATAAAAGACAATGTTATGTCTACTCAGAAAACAGGTTCATAGTGAACTTTGACGCGGATTAAATTTGGTTTTGAGGAGTTCAAAAGGACCAGAAATAAAATATATATTACTAACTAATTGTCTTTTATTGTACCACATAATAAAAAAAACTAAATTTTTTCTACAACTAATTTATGGACAACCACAGCCATCCCAGATCAACTAAAGTGCAAGAGGAAATCTAGCAAATCACAGGCAAATTTATTAAGACAAAAGTGCATGCATATTTAAAAGTAATAAGCATGGCAAGTTAGAACATGTGATAAGCCTCTCCATAATGACAGTGGAGTGAAGATTCTTAAAGATTGAATAGAAGAGGAACTAGCAGATTACTGTAATAAAAGTATCCTATAAAAAGCAAACTGAATTACCCTAGGTATGATGGAAGCCGGAATCCACCAATCCTCACTCGTTTTAGTGAATGAATCTATCAGAATATAATAACAAAAAAATTAGTATAACAAGTTACTGAAGGAAGCAGTAATTGAATATTTTTGTATAGTACTTGTGTCCATGCATGAATGAACAGTTTTGAAAAGTGAGCTTTTGAAGAGGAGAAATTCTACAAAAGGAGCTATTATTCTGTGCGGACACCGGACGGTAGAATTGCCCGGTTTCGTGCTCGGTATCGAGCGCGGTACATTTTTGAGATGCCGTGGCACATTTTTATTGGTCTCCGGATGCTCCGGACTCTGCACAAAATAAAAATTCCTACAAAAGGGGTTTAACCTTCAAACTTCAGTGACACCATAATTGGATACAAAGAAGGGCAGGATTCACTTTACTCCTAAGGAAAGCTTATTCTTCCTTAGCCTTAATTCAGACAAACCGAAGTTTTGCTTGCAGATAAGCGGACATCGAAGATGGCAAGAGATGAAGTGGAAAGGCATAAGTGGGATGTAGGAGGCAAATGCAATTAGCAGTGTTATAGTAGGGCTTTGAGATTTGTTAGATAGCAAAATTGGTTCCCTGAGATCTTGCAGCTTCAGGCAAGGAGAGAAAAAGGAGAAGTTCCGCCAGTATTAATGAGGAGCAGAACCCCGGTAATCCATCTCAATCTGGAGTCGAGCTCAGAGGATGAACTGAATACTGTTCGTGAACCCGCTAATCCAACTAGCAAGAAGGCCAAGTTCGAGATTCCACTTGAAGCAGACAGTGATGAAGACATAGCCCAAGACAAGAAGGAAGGTCAAGATAAGTCTGAGTCTTCAATGTATGAGAGGGTAAACCAGTACGTGCGCACTTTAGCCTTGACCCCACTAACCTCTGGTACGGTGGGCGAGTTACAGGTCAAAGTTGCACCTCAACTGGAGGGCTCAAATAAGCTTCCAAAGAGTGATTGGCATTTACCATAACAAAATGCCTACTTTAAAAAATGACTTGCTCGGAATGCTATGCGATGAGCAAGCACTCTTCTTATTATTTGGTGGGGATGCTACTACATGCAAAACCAAGCTAAAACGACATATTCTAAGTACTTTCTAAAAAACAAGAGGTTCATTTAACTTTAACCTGAAGTCCAGCATTTTTTATCAATTCACGCACTTCATGATTCCTGCCTTCATGCACCTGCCAAAACAACAATTCACTGTAGCGTCCACTAAAAATATTTCAATAGTAATAGTCCTAGAGGAAACATTTTAAAAAACACACAAAAAGGTTGTTGATCAATTTGGATGTATCATGATATCCACATAAATTCGAAATGCAGGAGGATAGAAGATGTCTTGAAAGCTAATTAAACAACCAACAAAAAACAGGAACAAGCAATAAATTTAAATAATCAGATTTTTCACTTTTCATAATTTTGCATATTTCACGAGGTTGTTAATGGAAATTTGAAGTTTTATACTCGGAAATTCTGTATGTGAGCAGTAATATGAGCTCGTGGTAGTGGTTTGCGTTGCTTTAAATTTATTTTTTTTAGGTTTTTGATTTCTTTTCATTCATAGTAAACATGCCTATGATGATTGTGTTTATGATAATGACGTATTTTCTAATATTTAGATTATCTTGATGGGTCAGATTTACTGCTTCCTTAATCAGATTCCCGGTACGCAGCTGATTTTAAATCTTCTGTTCTTAGCACCTAGGTTTCCTCTGTTTGCCCACAATGTAGGTGGTGATGTAGATTGAACGCTTGCCATCTGCCGCCTTCGAATGCTGTTACTGTTAATTTGCAGCTGATTTAGGGAGTATTGTGTGCTTCACAAGATTTTAAATCCACCGCATGTTACCTAAAATAGATTCTTCCTTACTTTCTGCAGTCCAACTTCTATTCAGCTTTTCTGATGAAACAGTGTATCATGCATGAAACCCCTTACGTAAAAAAAGCTAAACTCTTAAACATTGGTGTCTTTTGGTGTAATTGTTGGAATTTTATTTAAGAAACTCCGCAGTTAACCGTGCTCATCCCAGATCAATTATGGGATGGGTGAACTATTAAGAAGTTACACTAACAAGACAAAACTGTGAAGATCTTAGGCCAGAACGGACAATATCTCGATAGTTAAAAGTTTGGGTTGTTACAAATGATATCAAAGCAATACACCAGCCGGGAGATAGGAACTAAGTATCATACAAGACAAAGTGATACACCAACCTCTTGAACCTTGTATGGGACAAAGTGCTACATTACGGGAGTGTGGGCACCAAAAATTCGGCCCCAGCTTCCGCCCGACTGTGCTTTTCTTCGGCGAGGAGTTTTAATGGATTAAGTTCCGAGGTAAATTTTGGAAGGCAGATAGGTTTGTATATAAGACACTACCTAGAGATTTCGCCCTCATTTTGTGAGGACTTTATGATCTCTGAGTTCTGG
>NW_021472216.1:0-232 GCF_001605985.2 Dendrobium catenatum | reverse complement strand
TTAAATCAAACAAAATACATAAAGGACATTTTGAAGGAGTATGAGATGGACAAAGCTAATCCAATTAACACTCCCATGACTATTAGTGCTCCATTGGATAAGGACCCAAGTGGTAAGTCTGTTGATTAGAAGAAGTATAGAGGTATGATTGGATCTTTACTTTACTTGACTGCGAGCAGACCTGATATTATGTTTGGTGTTTGCCTTTGTGCTAGATTTCAAGCTGACCCTA
>NW_021472215.1:0-235 GCF_001605985.2 Dendrobium catenatum | reverse complement strand
TTTATTATTTTTTAAAATAATTCTTAGTTTAAAAATTATTTGAATTAGAATTTTTTATACTGAAAAGTTACTTTTAAAAATAATAAAAAAGTTGTCACAAACTAAGCCTAAATTTGATGTCAGACTTCTACCATATGAGAGATTATTCTGTGCGGACGCTGACGGGAAGAACCATACGGTTTTGTCTCAGTGAATAGTAAAAGCGCACCTAGACAAATTGGACGGTGCTACCCGT
>NW_021472214.1:0-254 GCF_001605985.2 Dendrobium catenatum | reverse complement strand
AGTGCACAAGGGCTTAACATCCCTAACGAACATTCAAGTGGTATCAGAGCAGGATTCATAAAATTGAGTTTTTGAAAACTTTTGAATTTTGATCCATGTCTAACTCTAGTAATCGTAATACTGTGGAAGGGTATTCTATTACTCGACCACCTTTGTTTGATAATATTCTTTTTAATTTTTGAAAAACTTGCATGTCTATATTTTTACAATCAATTGACTATTGCATGTGGATGCTTGTTAAAGAAGATTATTCA
>NW_021472213.1:0-550 GCF_001605985.2 Dendrobium catenatum | reverse complement strand
TTATGATTTTGAAACAAAGCTCTGATACCACTTGTTGGTAATTGTTCAATAAGAATTAGGATGTTAAGCCTAATTAAATATCCCAAGGCTAACCAAGAGGGGGGTAAATTGGTAATTAAAAATTTTAACCCTCTTTGAAAGTTTAATGGAAACAAAACTTTAGTTTGTGAATTTTTCTAGAAAACTTTTTCAACCACAAAGTTTTAAACACAAAAAGTAAATAAGCAGCGGAAAATAAATGACAACATATTTATAGTGGTTCGGTCAAAACCAGACCTACATCCACTTCCCAGAGGCACCCTTTGAGTATTGCACTAATACCAATAGTGACTCTCGTTTAGCACCCACAGCAAGGAGGAGAAGCCTTTACAAACTCTTTTCACCACTACCCGGTGCTGCAGAAAACCGTTCATCCCTTCCCACTCCCCTGATGTCGGCAGAGAACCGTTCGTCCTTTCACACTATTCCCAGAATTGGCAGAGTACCGTCATCCTTTCACACCCTCCAAGTGTAGGCAGGGAACCCTTCGTCCTTTCACACTCTCCTAGTG
>NW_021472212.1:0-263 GCF_001605985.2 Dendrobium catenatum | reverse complement strand
ATTAATGTGTTTCTTTTTTTTTATTTTTTTTATTTTTTTTAGGCTTCCTTTATTTAAATCTTGAAATGATTAATTCAGTTGTAAAATTATCTTCCAAGTATAAGAGTGAAAAATTAACCCTCTTATATAAGAAAGATGGATTTATAAATTGGACCCAATCCTATAGTATGAATAAACAACTTGAATGAGATAATCATGAAATAAGTTCATCAATTCACAATATTCTTATGAGATGTATAATGATAAGAAGATGATTAAAATTT
>NW_021472211.1:0-248 GCF_001605985.2 Dendrobium catenatum | reverse complement strand
TGCAATCCTACGATCAAATAGAAAGACTCGATAGGAAGAATCCTACAACTAGCTAAAGAGAACCAAGAAGCATACAATCATACAACAAGCATGCAACAAGTATCCCACCATGCTTTGATCACACAATCGCACAATGCTCATGCAAACATATAATTATGAAAGGATCATTAAATAACATAATCACATCAAATCATTCAATAACCATACATTATAGTAATATCATATAATCAAACAATCATTACACACTC
>NW_021472210.1:0-231 GCF_001605985.2 Dendrobium catenatum | reverse complement strand
TTACATGGGTTAAACCACAACGGACGGCGGGCTCTAGGGTTAGGTTTTTCTTCCAAACTCTCCATCCTCTTATTACTTAATTGTTTTTTTTGTACTTAAAGTCATATATAACATTACATGTTAACCATTTTATATTAAGCTTAATGAAATGATGTACTTAAACCCAAACTCTCAGTCCTCACATTACTTAATTATTTTGTTGTACTTAAAGTCATATAATAGTACATGCTA
>NW_021472209.1:0-264 GCF_001605985.2 Dendrobium catenatum | reverse complement strand
AATTATGCAAGCAGTAAGTAAATCACAAAATTCTGACAAGTCAAACGTATGATCAGTCATAGCAATAGAAGAATTTGAGGTGGTTTGCAATATGAGCTGCCCTATGTCACGTAGATTTCTTTTCTTGCAATTTTGCAAATGTCTTCTTAAGTTACCAGTCCCATTTTTACTCTCACATAAGTATTGTGTACCACATTTTTTACATTTACATCTTTGCTTACCATCTATAGAATTAGACAGCATCTCAAAATGCCCCCATACCTT
>NW_021472208.1:0-246 GCF_001605985.2 Dendrobium catenatum | reverse complement strand
TTTCTGCACATATATAACTGCTTGGGAATAAGTGCTTCTTATTTATTAACTGCTTAGGATAACCTTGCAGGAGAGTCTAGATTTTGTATTTGATATAAATATAATTTGTGTAATTATCAAGTGTTGTGAAAGTTAATTTTGAGTTGGGATACATAGATCCAAAGCTTAGATTCCAAAGAGGAAAGGATGCCTTTTTTGGGAAGTATTCCTTTTTCATTTGGAAATCCAAATTTGGATCACACTTCT
>NW_021472207.1:0-363 GCF_001605985.2 Dendrobium catenatum | reverse complement strand
TTCAGGGACGCGCCTTGGATGCTGGAAACCTGGCCCAGGTGGTTAGAAGGACAGCAGAGTGGCTGTACTGGACAGGATGAGCTGGCCACTTCCTTGTTTGTCCTCACATGGGAGGGGACCACAGGCTGTTAGGGCTAGAAACCAGGGCTTGGGCTGGGTCGAGTTAAGTTCAGAGAAACTTCTAGAGTTGATTCTATGGGCTGGATAGGCCTGATATGAGTTGAGTAATTTGGGTTGAAGAGTTTGATCAGGTGAGCTCATTTGAGCTCCCCTTGACCGTTTGACCAGTCAAAGAAGTCAGGGTTTGGTGAGTTGGCATCAAGGCAGGATATAGAGTCTCTCCAAATAGATGGATGGGCCTGG
>NW_021472206.1:0-439 GCF_001605985.2 Dendrobium catenatum | reverse complement strand
CTGTTTCTGAATACAAGTTCCGGATCCGATGATAAACTCTGTTCTGGTGCTATAAGCACATTTGTTCTGGTGCCATGAGCACAAAGGGAGGCATAAGGGGCCAGAATTCGAGAGATTCTGTCAGTGTCTGGGAAGGGAGGCATAAGGGGCCAGAATCCGTTGAGATTCTGTCGGTGTCAGGGAATCTGTTCTATCTTTTGATCTGTTCTGTAATGATATGATTTTCGATTTCCGTATGATATAATTCGATCTGATTTGTATGATTATGATTCTGATACGATTCTGACACGCTTCTGTCTGTTCTGATATGAATGCTGAGCTGATATGATTTGATCTGATTTCTGATTTTGGTACGTTCTGTCAGTTCTGATGTGATGTATTTTTTATTCTGTTCTGATTTGCTATACGATTCTGTTCCGATTTCTGTTTGGATTTCTGT
>NW_021472205.1:0-321 GCF_001605985.2 Dendrobium catenatum | reverse complement strand
AACTAATTTTGAAGAAGGGCAAGAGGAAATTCCAAAAAGCCGGACTCAACTTCAGACTCATCAGAAACTGAAAAGGAAGAGGAAGTCACTAATCGGTGCTTAATAGCCTATAATCTTGATCAGTCAGATCAAGAAGAGGTATGTGACTTGACTTACAATGAACCTTTTTAAGTTTCTGAACACATACAAGATGTATATAGAAAGTTTAAGAAAATGCATATTAGTTTGAGCTTTGAATTTCAAGAACTACAAAAGAAACATAAAATCCTTAGGAAAGATCATGCTTTAATTGATGAAAACCACATGAAATTACTTGATGAG
>NW_021472204.1:0-321 GCF_001605985.2 Dendrobium catenatum | reverse complement strand
CTCTACCGCCGCGAATATTCCAGGACGCAACAGGTATCGTGATTGTTTTCTCTTTTTGACATAAAATAGTCTTATCTCTTAGGTTTATTTTCAACTTATCTAATCATATGTAAGATTTACAATTAATGTTAGGATGATAATTTCTCCACATATTGTCATGAATATTTTAGCACAACCAAACTTTATCTCATGTGACTTCAGCTGCCACAAACTTTTTTCGTTATGTTGCAACACTCAACCAAAGACCTTTAAAGAAGCATCACTATATTCCTGAAAACTTTCTCAACCTGAGAAAATAAACAACATAGATGTTGACACCAT
>NW_021472203.1:0-279 GCF_001605985.2 Dendrobium catenatum | reverse complement strand
GGGGGGGGCAACTGCCCCCCCTGGAACCTAAATGGTTCCGCCCTTGTTCATAGATCATAAATCTATATTTCACTTTCGATTACAATATGTTTTTAGAAAATATTTATATGGTATAGTTCAAGTTTAGATATTTTGCATTGGTGTAAAAATATTTTTATATGTAAGATCTAAATAGAATTTTAATTAAAAATATATGTTCAATATCTTTATTTTCTGACTAGATTTTAATATTACAATGAGTTCATAAATTTTAGGTTAGAATTAAATGTTTTTTTTTAA
>NW_021472202.1:0-309 GCF_001605985.2 Dendrobium catenatum | reverse complement strand
TGAAGGTATTTCTGTTGATCCCTAGAAGATTCAGGCTATTGAGGGTTGGCCAAGGCCTACTACGATATTTGAGGTACGTAGTTTCTTATGCATGGCTGGATATTACCGGTAGTTTGTGAAAGGATTTTCTCAGATTGCTATGCCTTTGATGAGACTGACTCATAAGTCAGTAGCTTTTGTTTGGACACCGGAGTATGAGGCTTGTTTTCAGAGATTGAATAATTTCTGACTTCAGCTTCAGTGTTAGCACTTCCGTCAGGTACGGAAGGATTTCAGGTGCTCAATAATACTTCACTGAAAGGTTTGGGA
>NW_021472201.1:0-654 GCF_001605985.2 Dendrobium catenatum | reverse complement strand
AATCTGCCTTTATTATCTCTTATGATACCTCCAATACTAGCCAAGTAATTGCTTTTTAAGGAAGCATCAATATTTATCATTATCCAACCGGTTGGAGGGGGACACCAAGATGAAAACAGCTTGAGCTAATTAGTATCCCAGTTTTCCGAATGAGTAACGATAAAGTTGCTAACAGTAGCTAAGGAGACGGTATTAGCAGCCATAAAGAAGACAGATTCTTCACTCTTCCCATGAACTAGCTTGCATCTATTCTTCCAAGCTATGAAAACTGTTGTACAGTACATGTTTGCCAATAAAGGATTAGTTTTAGAAGCTTTAACTAATCCATCCGAGCAAGAGTTAAAATCCTCAAAAACCGGAATATTAAAACCCCAATTGTTAAGCATAAGCAAACAGTTTTTTAATTTACTGCAGTTTGCTACAATATGGCTTTTATCTTCAATTCCTGTACATCCTCTCAGACAGCTTGCATTGGTGGAAATTTTTCTTCTCAATAAGAACTCACCCAAAGGAATTGCATTGTTGTATAATCTCCACCAGAATAATTCAATAGAGGGTCTAAGCTTTATGCTTTTAACTCAATTCCAATGGTTTTCACCCAGAAAATTGTTTGAATTGGCTTCAGAACAAAGAGCTGCTATAGATTTTCCGGAA
>NW_021472200.1:0-229 GCF_001605985.2 Dendrobium catenatum | reverse complement strand
GGAGTTTGGAGGCTCCATTCATTGTAAAATCGCTACAATTTCAAATTGAAATTTAAACTTTGAATGAGCATAACTTATTATCCAACCGTCGGATTTTTGTGATCTTGGGCTCGTTTGAAAGCTGTAGTGATCCTCTACAACTTTGATGAAGACACCAAGAGCTGGATCTCGTCGGATCGAAAGTTGTAATTGAAACTCCTCTTTCTCTCTCTAGAACACTCTCTCCTCA
>NW_021472199.1:0-487 GCF_001605985.2 Dendrobium catenatum | reverse complement strand
GGTGCGACCTCGATCATTTCAGGAAGGGGAATTGGTCCTGGTGCTGAGAAGACCAATCCTCCCACACCGAAAAATTGGTGGCAAATTCATATCCAATTGGGAAGGCCCCTTCGTCATTGAGAAAGTATACCAAGGAGGAGCATATCAACTGATTGATCTGAACGGTCAGAGACCTATGCCACCTATCAACGGCTGACATCTAAAGAAGTACCATGCGTGAAAAATTTCATGACTGTTGTATTTTGTGATAATCAAAATTTTATATGCATGTTTATTAATGCATGTTTGCTCATATTTTGAAATTCTCTTGTATAGCAAGAACACATTTCAAAATCCTCCATTAGACTGGGGGCATTTTAAATATTTATTTGGGTCGACATCGCGCTGCGTGCCGAGATCCCCAAATAAATATTTAAAATCTCAAAGATACAAAGCCTATCCAAAATGTCCCTACGAGACAGGGGGCATTTTAAATATTCATTTGGGT
>NW_021472198.1:0-206 GCF_001605985.2 Dendrobium catenatum | reverse complement strand
GTTATTGAATAACCCTCCGCAGTGTTACGATTACCAAAATTCGACATGATCATTTTTTCAAGGTTTTCTAAAACACTATTTTTGAAAAACAGGCTCTGATACCAATTGAAGTTACTGAACGACAACAGGGGGGGTGAATTGTAAAAGTCTTTTTCTTAATAAAATTAATCCTAAATAAGAGTTCTAATTTTTTTTGTTGTTTTTGA
>NW_021472197.1:0-733 GCF_001605985.2 Dendrobium catenatum | reverse complement strand
ATAGGAAAATAATTCATTGCAATAACAAAGAGAAATGGCTATAAGGTATATCTTAGGTAATTCAGTCTTATGGTTCTTCATTATTTGCATATTATCTTTTTTTTTTCTTAGGTGCTCATTTTATCCGGGCTTTTAGTTTAATGTTTTTATTCAGTGGCCGTGGTTATTGACAAGAACTCATGCTAGTGTATTTGGAAATGATCGGTTAGCATTAGTAGTAGGAAAACGACCTGACTGGACTGAGTTGAAACTCCAATTGCCATCGAGGAAAAGATAGGGCTTGCGGTAAACTAGTTGAGTGAGGGGTAAGCCTAGACAACTGAAATTCTCCTATGTTTGCTATGTCAGGTACCCAAAAAGAAAGAATAGGCATGCAAAACAAAGACATATTGAAACAGAACAAACATAAAGAGAAAATTCTATCACATCCCTAAAAATCAGTGACATCAAATAGTATGTTGATTTAGTCTCCATCAACTACATAACATCACTCTTAGATACTACATGCCTTTTGTCTCACGCTTTTAACTAGCTCGCATGGTTCATCGATTCCATTGAAAATTCTCATTTGTGGAAGCGGAGCATTGTGCAATGCAAAGCGAGAAATATCTATTCTTTCAGTTTATTCACTGATCTGAAATGAAACAGATCACAAAAATCATGGTCGGGAAGGTCATAGTTGCAAAAGCCAACTATATAAAATGACTCAAGAAAAGAGAAAACGTACAGACTA
>NW_021472196.1:0-293 GCF_001605985.2 Dendrobium catenatum | reverse complement strand
CAAGATTGTGTGAATTATAGAGGAATTAAGTTAATGCATCATACTTTAAAATTAGGGCAGCGAGTTATGGAGCATAGGTTGCGGTGTGATACTAATGTTTCACAAAAACAATTTGGATTTATGCCGAGTAGGTCGACTATGGAAGTCATACATTTATTAAAAGGTTTGATGGAGAAATATAGAGAAAATAAAGAAGATCTACATATGATATTTATTGATTTAGAAAAAACATATCATAAAGTTCAAAGAGAAGTGTTATGGAGAGTTCTTGATAAGAAAGAAGTTAATAATGC
>NW_021472195.1:0-233 GCF_001605985.2 Dendrobium catenatum | reverse complement strand
AATTTATTTATTTATTTTTTTATTTAAATTTAAACTTTTATATTAATTCTTATTTAATTTTTAAATCATTATATTTGATATGTCATCAAATAATTTTTATGATTGAGCACAAATCTCGAGGTAATTTTGGATTGGAAACTTTCAAAATTAAATTTGGGACCATCTGAACTCTGATTTCAGCAAACTTAAAGTCAATATGAATGCCTCGAAAAGACAAACCCAACGACACTAAA
>NW_021472194.1:0-218 GCF_001605985.2 Dendrobium catenatum | reverse complement strand
GAGTTTCAGAAAAAATGTCAATTAATCCAACGCACCGATGGAGCCAAGTTTAGCGTCGCAGTGCTTCACAACAGCATAGTGCAAAAAATTAGCACCGTAGTATAAGGAATTTGAGCACCAGAGAGCAGAACTATATAACACCACATTGTCGGATTAAACATTCAAGTGCCGTAAAGCTTAAATTTTATGATATTTTCTTTTCAATTAGCATTCTAATA
>NW_021472193.1:0-1065 GCF_001605985.2 Dendrobium catenatum | reverse complement strand
GCATGAGAGCTGTTCTTAGGCGAGTATTGGCCTGCTCGTTTGGTTGGTAGGACCGTAGTTGAGCGACGATGGTGTTGACCTTGATTTTGTCAAACCCTAGGTCCAAGGGGTTAACCTGGTCAAATTGACCAGACCAGACCCCAAGACCTCTCCCATTCAGTTCCTTGGATCAAACTGAGTCTGTTGAGCCTAGAACCAGGGTTGACCCAAATTGACCCAAACACCTTCTAATAGATTTAAAACCAGTTTCATGGCTCCTCAAGATCAATTCTCACCTTCCCTGGACTCAATGGGTTAGACCCAACCCATTTGACCCAGGGCTGTGCCCTGGGTCAACCTGGTTGACCAGGTCAATCCAGTTTGACCCATTAGACCCTTTTGAGTCCAAATCAGTTTCAAATCAATTCAACCCTTATCTTGGACTCAAACCTTCACCCTATTTGACCTATTTGACTGGGTTGACCAAGTCAAACCTTAACTTGCTCAACCCAAGTCTTAAATAGGTCGATTTGACCTATTCAAACCCATTAAGAGCCCATTTAATGCTCTAATGAATGCCTATTGATTCTAAAATTCAGAACCATGACCAATCTCTCTAATTTCCTTCCTATTTGACTCCCAATTCAATCCTAGCCGTCCATCCAATGTATGGGAGTATAAATAGGGAGATTTAGGGTTAAGGAAGGGATCTTTTGATAAATTCTCCCCCTCCAAGCTCTCTCGAGCATGGAAATTTCTTGTGAGATTTCTCCACACATCCTTCCATCTTTCCCGACCAAGTCTCGCCGGTGGCTAGTTTCCGGCGAATCGAGGCATGAGACCTTCCAAGGCAAATTCCCGACAATCCAGAGCTCATTTGATTGAGGTTTCAACTAGAGAAACGGAGGACAGTCTACAAGCTCAACCATACGAAGATCTACTAAATCCACCTTATGGATTGAGGTATATCGCCAACCCTAGTTCAAAACACTTAGATTTAAATAACTTCATGTACGACGCGTTTTGGAAAGTGATTTTTGTTCCCCATGAATGCTCTTTGCATGTAGGTTGTGTTTTAATTTTATT
>NW_021472192.1:0-294 GCF_001605985.2 Dendrobium catenatum | reverse complement strand
TGCAAGTTCAAGTTCAATTAAAGCTCAAATCAAGTTTTAGTGTAGTCCTTCGAGTTTAAGATCATGTTCAAGTTCTTTGTTCTTCTCATTTGATTTTCAAATCAAATGTAAGTTCAAATTTTATACTTTCAAATTTATTTGAGTTTAAGTTCATTTAGGTCAATTGAATCAAGTCCACAAGTCCCAAAATTGTTCCAAGTCCTTGTCTTATTTCAGACAAAATTTCGGCAGTCTCCCGGCTTCTCCCCCGTTTAGGAGAAAAACCAAGAGGCCGCCTACCCGCCACGTCAACAA
>NW_021472191.1:0-289 GCF_001605985.2 Dendrobium catenatum | reverse complement strand
TGGGCAACCTTGCCGAAGCCCACTTCCAGCTTTGATCAAACTAGATAATTTCCCATTTAAGATGATGGAGAACCTGACATTCATAAGACATTCCATGATAATCTTGCAAAAGAAGATAGGGAATCCATAAGTTCGTAAAACTTGAAGCAAAGTTGAACAACCCATGCTATCAAATGCTTATTACATATCTAATTTTAATGCCATCAAACCTTTTTTGTCCTTTGAGGTCTTGAAATTGTAGAAGATTTCTTATGCAAGTAAGCAATGTTCGGACATGGATCTCCCAGAG
>NW_021472190.1:0-362 GCF_001605985.2 Dendrobium catenatum | reverse complement strand
CATGGAAAATCAAATAGAGAGCTGATTTGCAGGGCTAAAGGAGATGATGAAGAAACTCATAGAGATGCTATAAAAAACTCCATCGGAGATTCCAATTACTAACCCTAACCAAGATTTGATTGGGATTCCTTTAGTCAAATCGAAAGAAAGGAGAGAACGGGAGGAGTTCGACAGGGAGAGTTTCTTTCATCAAGGGAGACCTCCTAAGGCTCCGATAAGGGGTAGATTGGGGTTTTCGAATGAGGGTACAACAAGAAGAGAATTTTTTGGTGGAGGTGGTAGGGTGGCCGACTACTATGGGAGGCATTTCGGGCAAGAGGGTCGGGTCGTTAGAGATAGAGGGGGTCGAGCCGAGCCATGAG
>NW_021472189.1:0-236 GCF_001605985.2 Dendrobium catenatum | reverse complement strand
TTAGCTGGCTCCCCAATCCAGGCCAGGATAAGGCCAGGTTCTGCACTGCATTAGTTAGGTTTGGACGGCTGTGGTCCAGCGTCCAAATTAGATTTAGGACCCGGGGTAGATCTTTGATTATAAGACCCCAATTTCAGGAATATAGTCCCAAACTTCTAATAAAATGTTCAACTCAAATTAAACCTCTTTTCAATCCTAAAATGTAAAATCCAACACTTAAATTAAGTTGGGACACT
>NW_021472188.1:0-388 GCF_001605985.2 Dendrobium catenatum | reverse complement strand
TTTGGATTGTTGCGTATTTTGTGAGTATTTACTGTCTGTTTTTAAATATGCAATAAATACTCATAAAATACGTAGCAAATACTCACAAAAAACTCAAAAAATATTAAGCAAATACTCACAATTACCCAGTAATATTCACAATTGCATATTTTGTGAGTATTTACTACGTATTTGAAATACGCAATAAATCTGGACGGTTCACCCGTTCGGACTCTGCACGTAATAATTTCCCCTTCCAGCCATGCTAGGTTCATCCAACTGAAAAAATAATCTTTTTCTCCTTGAAGAAATAAACCATGGACAAATATCTCTATGAAGTTAAGGTTTTCATGGACAACATCACAATCATCATTGGCAACTAAGAAATCATCCTCTACATCATAATTTG
>NW_021472187.1:0-258 GCF_001605985.2 Dendrobium catenatum | reverse complement strand
AGGTATAATTTTTATAAGTTTGATATCTTATTATTTTTATTTCTTTTAAATATATTTATTTTTATTATTAGTGAAATTTGAATTTAAATTAATAATATTGGAAAGATCTAAAAAGTAAAAAAAAAGGGGTGAAATACGCAAAGCGTGAAGAATAAAAAGGATGTGCAATGGTTCGCAAAGTGAAAAGAGGCACAAAATTAGTCCAAATAGAAAAATACATAGTGTGCAACAAATATTTGAAAAGAAGCGCATTGTTGC
>NW_021472186.1:0-352 GCF_001605985.2 Dendrobium catenatum | reverse complement strand
GAAAAAAAACTGGCGGCTTTCGGCGGTTGTCACACCGTAGAAAAAAATGGCATTGGAAATCGTTGTCGGTGACAATTTTCAGTGGTTTATTTCCCCGACAGCTTTCCAGCGGCATACACCGCCGGTTATCGCCTGTGTGGTTACTGGTAGCTTCCCGACCGTCCAACCGCCGGTACAAATGCAGTTGTTTGACCGCCGATAGACTACCTGGAAACGTACCGGCGGCTAACTGGTGGTCATAGCCGACGACATTGCCGGCGGTTGTAGCCGCCGGTGTGTCACCGAATAACCGCCGGACAGTGTCGATAAACCGCAGGTAAAATACCAGCGGTTATAAGAGATTTTCAGCGGC
>NW_021472185.1:0-446 GCF_001605985.2 Dendrobium catenatum | reverse complement strand
TTAATGTAGATTGATTTTTTGTAAGAGTCTGTATTTTTATCTTTTCTTAAGTCAATGTCTTGTAAAAAGGTATATGGTAGCTTAGTAACCGTGCACACACACAATGAAAGTAAAAGTAAAAATATTTTAATTTTTATGTAAATCATATTGTACAATCTGGATTGTACTGTACGAGCTGTCGAAATATAAACTAATTAAAATATTTTATTTAAATTAAAAAATATTATTATGAAATATAACTAATCAAATTAACTAATCAAATAGTACGAACATAGCATCGTATTGGATGATCAATTTAATCAGAAACCTCACCATCAAATCTAACTTACTTAAAATAAGCAAATTTAAATTTTGGAAATTTGAACTATTCGTATTGTATGATTTTTTAAATAATTTCCTAATTAAGTCAGTTAGTTATTCAATCAATTCGAATCTGATTGAGTATA
>NW_021472184.1:0-237 GCF_001605985.2 Dendrobium catenatum | reverse complement strand
TTGCATAAATCAAAATCACACCACAAAAATAAATGCGAAAAAAAAAGTGCGGAAGCAAAAATAAGAACACAGAAATTTATAGTGGTTCGGTCAACTCGACCTACGTCCACTCCTTGGAGGCACCCTCCAAGTATTGCACTATAAAAAGTGACTCTCCTTTAGCCCCTTACGGCTAGGTGGAGAAGCCCTCACAAGAACCTTCTTTTTGCCACCCCGACAAGGTAGAGAACCTATCTC
>NW_021472183.1:0-356 GCF_001605985.2 Dendrobium catenatum | reverse complement strand
AGTTGTACATTATGATTCATGAGGCTTTGCATTTTATTTTTAACTTTGAAAGTCATGAGGACATCAGTAGGAGATTATGGTGCGTTTATCATAGGAGGAATCGAAGATCGACGGCTACGATTAGGAATCTTTATTTATGATGGATTTTATATATTTTTTGTGCTTATGTTTTAGTTTTTACCATTATAGCCCTATGCGGGATTAGTTTGTGTTGTAGCCCAGAGGACATTTTAGTCTTTGAGTCTCTTTTATTTTTGAGGCCTATATATGTGGGCCTTTGCTATTGTGGGAGGATGATGATTAATAAGAAATTTATGTATTCTTGTTCTCATGAGTTTTGAAAGCTCCAGAGAGAG
>NW_021472182.1:0-305 GCF_001605985.2 Dendrobium catenatum | reverse complement strand
CCTCGCAGCCCACTGTGCTCGTGCACTCGTGGCCTCAAGTCAACCCGTGTTAGACTTGGGTCATGTTCATCTCCAGCTATATGACCCATTTTATAATTTGGGTCGGGTTTGGGTCAACTATATTTGACTCAGGTTAGTTCCAGACTCGACCGAATCCAACTCTGACCCGAATACCTATTTTGACACCCATATTAGTATATACATTAGTTTGATTGATTGAATATAAATAATTTCAATTAATAATTTTAGCAAGTATAATTATGTTAATTATTTTTATTATTATATAATATTAGAATTAATATTTT
>NW_021472181.1:0-293 GCF_001605985.2 Dendrobium catenatum | reverse complement strand
TCGTCCCATCGTTTGAGAAAAAAAATTTTGTCCCGGAAGATCGTGTAGATCGTACAGACAAACTTCATTAAAAACTATTCTCAAGAAGTTTGTAAACATGCATATTGACATTTTACACACATCGACCCGTACGAAAATTTTTCGTCCTGGATGATTACCACAAATTTTTGGATTTTTTTATATTTATCAAGGAAAACCAAACTAAACACACAAAGCACAATAGACCATGACAAATGTTCATACTCTAAATAAAAAGCATTAAAAAAATAAATAAAAATCACAAAAACAAAATC
>NW_021472180.1:0-506 GCF_001605985.2 Dendrobium catenatum | reverse complement strand
TCCTTATCCAAAGAAAATCTTACAGTAATCAAGTATTTAGAGCTCATTCCACAGCACCATATAGCAACGTAAACAAAGCCTCAGACCTGAATGTTCTAAGTTAAAATAGTTTTCAAATCAAAGATAGAAGCTTACATATGTTGCCTAAGAAATATCACCCAAGCGGCTAAGAAGCACATGCAACAAAAATAATTTAAAAAATGGCTAATAACTAAAGATTCAGAGTGCAGGCAATAAACCAGGCAGAGGGTAAAAGAACGAGCATCCACAACGTTGAGAAGTTCTGACATTAGATGCCACTCAATTTGGGTTATTTCTGGATGTCACTGCATTAGGACTTAATTGTGATTTAAGAAATTTTTACTTTGAGATGTCAGAAAAAACACCTACCATTTCGTAATGACATAAGAGGTAGGGAAAAGAATAAGAACCTTTATCGAACCTCTCAGATATGAAAACTTGTCTAGTCTACTTCGGAGATTACATGAAACTAATTAAATATTGGA
>NW_021472179.1:0-1290 GCF_001605985.2 Dendrobium catenatum | reverse complement strand
GTTGTTTCAGATTTATATTAATAATTAGAGCATAATCTTCATAATTCATCTTAATCCCAAGATTTTTTAGACTTTGTTGTGTATCCAATTTGCAATTTTTTAGTCTTTTAGATTTGCTCATAGCCAACTCTATCATTTTGGCATGTCTACGACTCTACATTCAAAGAACTCAACAAATTTGTTCTTAGACCTGTAAAAAAAACATAAAAAAAATAAATTAGAAACAATAAAATAGAAGGTAAAGAACTTAAAAAAAAAGACATGAAGGCATAGAAGGTAAATTAAAAACAGGCAAACTTGAGTTTGCCTCATGTAGGGCACTTTGAATACAATTTTCGACTTTCACTCAAAGAAAACATTATTTTTGTTTTGAAGTCAAAATTTTATGTGCTTGAAAGTCAATTTGCAATCAACGATATTTTTTATGTGCTTGGAAGTCAATTTTCAATCTTTAAATTCATAATTCATATGAAATTCATTATTGTGATTGTATTTAGTTGATCATATGAGAATGGAAGCATCTGGAACTCAGAGTGCAACTTCAAGTTGTAGTGTGCGTGAAAAGGTGGATATTGCGTGGAATCATTTTAGTGAGATTAAAGATGCTGAGGGGAAGAGACAATTCAAATGTTTGCATTGTGGTATTGTGTATAAGGGAGGAGGAATAAATAGAATGAAACAACATCTTGCAGGAGTTAAGGGGAATATAGCAGCATGCAAAAAGGTTCCACATGATGTTAGATTTTAAATGCAGGAGAACTTGAAGGATATTTTAAAAAGGAAACAACAAGTGCATAAGGAGTTAGAAAGTACACCATTTCCAATAGATGCTGAGGTAGACGAAGGAGGGGATTCTTCCTCCCTACCTAAATCCCAATCCTCTGAAGCATATCTATCAGAACTTGCTAACGGGAAGAGAAAGCTTGCTGAGATTGACACTTTCTTTGCTCCAAGAACAAAATCAGGTTCACAACCTTCAATCAAAAGTGTTTTGGAATCTAAGGAAGTAGTTGTTGGTGGAATTTTGAAAACAGGTTTTGAAAAATATTAGTTTTCTTTGGGAATTCTAAAATTAAGATTCAATTATAATTCTAAAGTCGAATCGACCCACTAGAAAAGTTATATCACCCCAGGGGGGGGGAGGGTGAAAATAGAATTTCATAGCGATGTTCAGGCCTAGAATTATGTGACTCATCTTAAATGTCATGATCAGATTCTAAAGAAAAATTCCATACATCCCCGAGAGAACATGTTGAAATTTAACTAAACATCCGATTATGATATTTAACG
>NW_021472178.1:0-245 GCF_001605985.2 Dendrobium catenatum | reverse complement strand
GCGGTATTGGAACTCAGTACGACTCGGTATTGGAACTTGGTACCGCTCGGTATTGGAACTCGGTATTGCTCGGTGCCGAGCGGTATTGGAACTCAGTACTACTCGGTATTGGAACTCAGTACTACTCGATATTGGAACTTGGTATTTCTCAGTACTACTCGGTACCGAGCGGTATTGGAACTCGGTACCACTCGGTATTGGAACTCATTATCGCTCGGTACTGTAACTCGGTATTGCTCGATATA
>NW_021472177.1:0-1503 GCF_001605985.2 Dendrobium catenatum | reverse complement strand
CCATTTAGATATGCGCAGGATTTATGAGTTCTTGAAACACACGCCAGCATTTGAAATTTGCAGACGAACTTTAGAACACATTGAGAATTCAAAATATAGGTGGGCATTTATTGTTATTATTATTATTGAAATTATTCTAATTTAATAATTTCAAGCTGGCTCACGAGCTCACAAGCTGAGCCTCAGCGAGCTCAAACTCGAGCTCGTTTACTAAACGAGCTTGAGCTCGATAAGTTCGGCTCACGAGCCCATAAATGAGTCGAGCTCGAGCTAGATCGCGAGCCGACTCGGCTCACTTCCCCTACCTACAATGCATGAAGTTAGAGAAATATGACAGATATTTTATTAATTGAGAAACTATATTTGAAAATTCATTGTGGACCAAATTATCTTTCTTTTGAATATATGGAGTGATTATTGAAGTTCGTCGTGAATAATTTTGCCTCGAATTTATTTGAATTCCAACTTTGAACAACTTTATTTGAATCATGTTCAAATAAAGTTTAATGAATGTTCTATATATCCATGTTCAATTCGAACCTTGTCCGAACCATATTCGAATCATATTTGAATCTCTTAGAACTTTTGATCAAAGTCTAAACCTTCTTTCACATGTGTAGGTTTTGCAATTCCTTCCCCAACGAGCTTATTTCATGCTATGATCCCTAATTCTCATCCACAGCGATTGCTAATCTGAAGTTCCAATCCCAAGTTCCCAATTGCCGGTCTTGTCCTGTGATGCAAGCTCCAACTATCTACACTGATCCCATCAGCCCTTATGGCATTTATAAAGTCAATCTTCTTAAAAAATATAGGGCAAATTTTCGAACTAAGTATAATTAACAATTTAACTATAAGATTAAGCATGGCGTAGAAAGAATTTAAAAATAGACAAAGTCGTCGTTTGAAAGGCAACTTAGGGCTAATCCAGAGCACGATGTGGCAGATGATGTGGCAATTAAAGGATTTAAGGTAAGTCGCCCGTTAAACGGACTACTTATAAGTCGTTTGTTATCTGGACGACTTATTAATAGAAACATTTCTTTGCCAACTCAGCATAACGGCTACAATCCTAGTCAGCATAAGTCGCCGTTTAAACAAGCGATTTTGCCTATATTTAAATTTTTTTTAAACATGCTTAAATTGTTAATATAATTTTTAATCATGCTTATTCTTAAAATTATTCCAAAAATATATGAGCTTATAAAGTCAATTTTCCTAAAAAACTATATATTATTTTCTAGTGGAATTTATGAAGCAAAATTTTAAGAAGGAATCTGTGCAAATAGGGATTTAATTTAGAAGAAAGTGCACAATAAAAAAAATAAATTTATGAGGTAGCAAAAATGCCTTTCGCTACAATATTGTCATGCAAGATTGTAATATTTTTGAACCCAAATTTGATCTTTTGGGTTTGATGCACTCCAAATAATATAAATGGGTCAAGTGAATTCTTAATAGCAATCAAAGTATTTTTTTTTTTTCTTAACAATTCATAAGATC
>NW_021472176.1:0-533 GCF_001605985.2 Dendrobium catenatum | reverse complement strand
AAGATAAATTAATGTAGCAAGATAAGAAAAAATCTTAGTTTCAAAAACCATTAGCTAAAATGAGTTAGACTTTTGTTTAGAGAAGAAAAATTATACCACTAAACAAGGTCAGAAGGAGGGAAACTATCCACGGTGTTTCTCCCTTTAACTAAATTTAGAAAAGATAAACACAATCTTTAAAACTCCAAAATCTAAAATCTTGAAAAGATTCAACATATGGAAAGCAAATTTTTGTTTTTTAAAAACAACGCGAAAACAAAACACATAAAAACACAAACAAAGTAGAAATAAAACATACTAAAACAAAATATATTTCAAGAATTTTATTGAAGCAGCCGGTTTGAGTAATTTATGAGCTGCGAGCCTTCATATGTCCAGTTATCCTTTGCTCCCACAAGGTCTTTGGTGAGAGCACTCCTGCAAAGCTCAACAACAGTTAGATTTAGGAACCCAAACAGGTTTGGGCCCCTTCTTAGGAAAAGTAAAGTGCAATGTATATATGGTATGCTGTGAATCATGCATCTTAGGTCTCC
>NW_021472175.1:0-395 GCF_001605985.2 Dendrobium catenatum | reverse complement strand
GTGACATTCGTCTGTACAAAATATTTTCGTACTAGATGAATCTTGTAGTGTATCAATAATTACAAATGTCTAATTTTATAAATAATGTCATTGAACTAATCATAATGTATGATCCAGATCACATTATACGATTCATTTAAAATATAAACCCTAGCTGCAAATACAAAATAAGTAAGTATTTTAATTTTTTATTTTTAAGCAGATCATACCGTGTGATGATTTTCATATAATATGATATTTAAAAATCAATTCATATAATCCCCATGATTATTCAATCGAATCATGGTTTAATTAATATATTCGACTATATTATACGATGTTAATAATATTGTACGATAGCTAAAGAAAACAATTTATCGTCCTGGAAGTTATCATGAATTAAACTTTACTATTTA
>NW_021472174.1:0-236 GCF_001605985.2 Dendrobium catenatum | reverse complement strand
GGCGTCCGCCGATGACCAGCTGGCCATCTGGCTAGTTTGGTCACTTAAAAATTTTCAGGCCCAAACCTTTGGCCTAGACAGACCAAATTGGATGTTTTTGGGGTCTCAGAAATATTTTTTGAAGTTCTTGACTCAATTTTGACACTTTTAGAGCTCAACAGGATCTTTATAATCAAATTTGAGCAAGTTTATTTTTTTTAAACACAATTTTTTTATTATTTGATCAATTTGAAGTG
>NW_021472173.1:0-209 GCF_001605985.2 Dendrobium catenatum | reverse complement strand
GGCAAGGGTATTTATAGGAATTTCTGTAAATCGTACATTACGACCTGGGATCGTACAGTACGATATATAATTAATATTCTGACCGGTCGTTTCGGGAAAAGGCAGTCAAATCGTACAGTACGATAGCTATCGTACAGTACGATCAGGCGAATATCGATCGTCTCGAGGCCATCAGTACGACTTTTGACCAAAAGTTTCGTACTGTACGA
>NW_021472172.1:0-270 GCF_001605985.2 Dendrobium catenatum | reverse complement strand
AAGTAATTACCACATGTGGCGCTTTGCGCATCTTTTTTAATTTTTATGACATATTTTTATGCATCTTTTTACTTTGGACTTATTTTGTGCCTCTTTTTGTCATTGCAATTTTTTTTTTTGCACATTCCTTTTGATTTTTGTACATTTGTATAAATTTTAAGAGTAATTGAATTCTTTCCAAAATCAATAATCTAAAATTTCAAATTTTTCTTAGTGCATAAATACTATTTGAAAAGTGTTGCAACCCATGACCCCGAGTTTGAGATTTTG
>NW_021472171.1:0-371 GCF_001605985.2 Dendrobium catenatum | reverse complement strand
CAATCGCAGTAGCCAACTGCATCATACTCTCTGAAGATACTGGGGCTGCGCTGTGTTGCTCATTTGGTACACTGGATTCTGCTGGATTATCTATATCTTTTCACCTGCACAATTAAGAATAAATGATACATACATGCAATGATGTATGCCAATGAAGCTCTTAAAGCTATCCAATCTACCCAATTCTCAATCAAATCCTACAACTATGGTAACAATCCATTCTTCTAATAACACTGCTCTGATACCAATTGTGATGCCCCAAGATCTAACTTGGAAAGAATGTCAATCAATTACTCAAACAATTTACCAGAGTTATCTAAAACCTTCAATTAAGCAGTCTATCAAACATCTATGAAATTTAAAATATCAAT
>NW_021472170.1:0-341 GCF_001605985.2 Dendrobium catenatum | reverse complement strand
CTATCAGGAAAGCCCTATTAGGGTTTAGAGTGCTACTATATTCTCCTAAATTATTTTCTATCTGTCTTTCGATCCAATCCGACAGGATAAGAATGCGAGCTCTGTGACTTCTGATCCGACAGGAGAAGAATGTGAAGAAGCTCTTTTAGCGTTTCTTTGAAATTGATGGTAGCAGAGTAGAATCGGAAGAGGCACAAAATCAAACAACGTGAATATGAAGAGTTTAGGCTGTGAGTGGGATCTGAAGAGATGTTGATGTATTACTTCATTATTAATTTCTGGAAGAAACGAAGAGTCAGAAGAGCTAGCTGCCTAGCAGAATGAGAAGAAGAGTAGGGGAA
>NW_021472169.1:0-309 GCF_001605985.2 Dendrobium catenatum | reverse complement strand
AATCGTCTCAAAAACTTGGACCAGTTTTTAATAAAAAGTCATTAGCCAAGAACCAACTCTGAACTCGCCTGAAGGTCTGAATTCAAGCAAGATAGGATTTCATCCACTTGAGCTAGGATTAGTTGTAAGTCGCCCTACAATACCACACCATTGAATTTGCCACCAAAGATACCTGCTAAACTAGGCTTTTCACTCAAAGCACTCGAACCAGAATAAGTCGCCCACTGCACAACTAGTTATACATCGAGGAAAGAAAACAACAAGATACAGTTGGATCTTCAATTGGAGAGGAAGATCCTGCTCTCCCAA
>NW_021472168.1:0-294 GCF_001605985.2 Dendrobium catenatum | reverse complement strand
TGAAGCCGAAGCACATGGAGCCATTTGAAAGGCCATTGTATCTGCAGAAGTACTCCCACATTCTCCAGCTCCATTGACCCTTTCAAAACCTGCACAGCTAAAAAATAGTAGAGCAAGAATAACAAAGCACTTCACCTTGGCTTCCATTCTTATGATGAGCTTAGCATTTAGTCCTATGTGGGTTTTTATAGAGGAGAAAAGTTGTTAGAAGAAAGATATCTGCAATGGTGGAAGGACACCTCGTAGCCCACTTAGGGTTCGTTTGGGACGGCTTTTTTATTGCTTTCTAAAACG
>NW_021472167.1:0-202 GCF_001605985.2 Dendrobium catenatum | reverse complement strand
ACTACTGGAGAGGAAAGTGGCTCAACATCCTTCTGCGAAGCATCAAGGTCAACCTTCGACGCCAGGGCCTGGGCTATCGTAGTCAGTTGTTGAGAAAGACGAAAAGACTTGTTAATCGACTTTTTAAGTGTCCGGGACAAAGCGATGTCCCAACCATCTTCAACTAAACAAGGAAGGTTAAGAGAATTACCTGAAATGGTCT
>NW_021472166.1:0-313 GCF_001605985.2 Dendrobium catenatum | reverse complement strand
TTTATTTTTACCTTTTTAATCATTTATCAGATCTTCTATAAATCATACATATAACTCAATATCATGTAAAAGTAATTACATATCATAAACTAGAAAATATTTAACGATTTTAATTCACCAAAATGATATTTACAATAGATGATAGATATCTAATCATCACTAATCTTTCAATAGCTCTTAACTAAGAAAGAATAAAATAAAATATATAATGAAATCAAAATAAGAATATAAGGATCTCAATTAGTCTCACTTCATATGGTTCTGACCCCTTCCCAAACTTAAAATCAATAAAACCACATAATGAGCTTTCAAA
>NW_021472165.1:0-234 GCF_001605985.2 Dendrobium catenatum | reverse complement strand
AAAAAAAAAAACTACATACAACTAATTATTATGAAACTAAATGATATTAGTTGTTTCTTGAGATTAAATGGTATAAATTTGTAAATTCTTAAATTATTTTTAATTTATAAATGACATATTTCATGGATTTTCATAAAGTAGGATGGAACTTTTATTAGGTCTGGTGTAAGGACGTAGAGGAACGTCCGGTCGAAGGCAAATCCCGCCAAAAAACTCGGTATTTGCTCGGTATTA
>NW_021472164.1:0-270 GCF_001605985.2 Dendrobium catenatum | reverse complement strand
TAAAAGAACTTCTCTGTGAATTCAGGGACTGCTTTGCGTAGACATACGCTGAGATGCCTGGCTTATCCCCTGACGTAGCAGTTCACAGATTAGCAATCAAATCGGATGTAGCACCTGTCAAAGAAGCTCCTAGAAGAAATGAGATTGGAGATTGAAGAACAGGTGATTACAGAGACGAAGAAGCTCATTGATGCCGGCTTTATTCGAGAAGAAAAATATGCTGATTGGATCACAAATATCGTCCCAGTGAAGAAGAAGAACGGCCAGATT
>NW_021472163.1:0-1000 GCF_001605985.2 Dendrobium catenatum | reverse complement strand
ACACCTAATTTTTTTTTTTTTTTAGGCAAGAAAACTACTTTACTTATCATTACGAATTCGAAAGATACTGAAGCTTTTCAGTTTACTACATGATGAAGTAACATCAGACTATAAAAAAAAAAAAAAGGATAAACTTGGTTCTGCTTCAAAGCAATTTCTTCATATCCTAAATTTTGACAAACTGAATACGATATGCCACTTACTGTAGGAAGCAGAATCAGTTTGAGATCAGTAACTCATTATGAGGGGCAAACCAATTGCAGTGACAATAATAGTAGAAGGAACTCCAAACTTTAAGTGGTACCAAAAGGAGAGATTATAACCATAAAACTGAGCCCTTTGAGCCTGCTCACAGACATCATGTTTGCAACAGATCCAAGAAGAGAGAGATTTCCGGCCACTGTGCTCACCCATGCAAGTATCAGCCAAGCACGAGCCTCTTCTGATGCAGAGATTAAAGCTGCTGATGCTGCCACTCTACTCCCTAGTAACAGAACAGTGGGCACATTTAAGGCAGCATTAGATAGAACAAGGATGATCACGCTAAGCAATGCAATCCCACCAATACTGTCAATGCGTGAATACTTTTCAACAGCATCCCAAAGGGTGCTTGGTATTCCTGTTTTATTGAATCCATCAACAGCTATGAACATCCCACAAAAGAATATCAGTGAGTATGAAACCTCCTAGCTTAAACCAACCTAACACCATTAGAATATTAGGCACACCTAGCCTAAACCAGCCTAACACCATTAGAATATTATGCATTGGTGATCGACTTTGTATAACGGTTTGCACCTGCTCACTACAATTTTTGCTCTGTGAAACTTTCGAGACTACACTTGTAGGATCTCAAATGCCAGAAATAAATCGATACAACCTTGGTTTCTTACACTTTCTAGGCTTCATTTGGGACGGCTTTCTTACTGTTTCTTAATGCAATTGCACTAGAAAGTTGTTTCAAAAAACAGTAAGAAAGATGTTCCAAACAAAGTCTCAA
>NW_021472162.1:0-248 GCF_001605985.2 Dendrobium catenatum | reverse complement strand
TTTCTATATCAGTGCTTCGAAAATATGTATCAGATGATTCAAAGAGAATTCGGTCCAAATTTATTGACTTGCAGCCTGATTTAAAATATGTTGAGGAACCTGAAAGAATACTGGATTATGATGTAAAATAGTTGGGCATAGAGCAATACCTTTTGTGAAGATTTTATGAAAGCATGGATGGAAAGAGATGCCACCTGTGAGAAGGAAGCTAAAATGAAAAGTCAATATCATCATCTCTATTTAACTAA
>NW_021472161.1:0-215 GCF_001605985.2 Dendrobium catenatum | reverse complement strand
CCTAGTGACATGTCCAACCCATAGAAAATTTTCCACTGGTTTTAGAGATCATTAAGACCCTTAATTAATTTTCTTAAGTTTAAACCTTAATTAAGCCCTTAAACATTCCAAAAATTCTAATAAATCAATTTTAAATCCAAAAAATAATCTTAAGACCTCTAACTAACCAGAATCAAGTCCTTAATAAAAAAAAACTAAAATCCGTTTGAATTGAC
>NW_021472160.1:0-367 GCF_001605985.2 Dendrobium catenatum | reverse complement strand
AGGTGATCAATTACACCATAGATATCACATTGCGCTACGTTATGACATCAACAATAACACATATCGACAAGTTCAATATTCTAAGAATCATAAGCAGTCAGTTGAGCTTACTTACTACTAACTTCTACGATAAAGTTCATGATAATACCTAGTTATCATCATCATCAAAAAATTAGATCGAAGAACACCAAAGCCATAGGTCCAAATTTAATGAGTATAAGAGGTTAGATAATTAATTTTAAGAATAATCCTTTTCTTCTTATCCTTACGTTGCATGCATATTGAAATGAATTAATATGATATTAATTACTTGCTTGCATAGTAAATAATAATTCTTATATGTTATCTTGAGATTTAGGTTTCATTT
>NW_021472159.1:0-307 GCF_001605985.2 Dendrobium catenatum | reverse complement strand
AAGGTATGCTTTATTTGAAGCGAATCCTTCTCTTTCTCAAGATATTTGGAAAGGGATTTTTAGGGTTTTTCAAAAATAATAAGATTTTCTTCCAATTTTCTTTATGAAATCAATATGGAAGATTTAGGGAAGTGATTTAACGATATAAACGAATTTTTTTCTCAAATTATTTTGAGTTTTAAAAGATTAGGATTTTTCCTAATTTATGATTTTTAAGCAAACCCTTTTATAATTTTTATTCCTTATGATATTAGAAGTGTTTTAATGATGAAAATTTTGGTTTTTAATAAAAATTTCATTTGACATA
>NW_021472158.1:0-367 GCF_001605985.2 Dendrobium catenatum | reverse complement strand
AAACTTGTGCATGTTTTGGAAGGTAGAGATGTATTTGAACTTGTATACATTTTTTGAAATAGTGAAAGTTGTATATATTAGAAGTGAAGGTATGTGTGTCGAAGGTGAAAATTGTGTTCATTTTAGAAAATATGAAATCGTGTATGTGAGAAGTGAAGTTTTTGTTTGAGCATGTTTTGAAAAGTGTAACTTGTGAGTAATTTGAAAAGTGGAAAAGTTTATGTTTTAAAAAGTATAAAATTGATTTTGAAAAATGAGATGTTGGAATTTTGAGATAAGTGAAAGTGTTGAATGGTTCCAAAAGGACATACAACCAAACCAGTGTCCAAGCCCGAAGAAAGGTACGTCTTTATTTTCAGTAAATTTC
>NW_021472157.1:0-299 GCF_001605985.2 Dendrobium catenatum | reverse complement strand
GCAAGGGTTTTGACAGAGCACAACATTTCATACAATACAAATTAGAATCATACAGCACGAAACTAGGTCGTATAATACGAAGCCAAAATCGTATAGTACGATGTTCATTAAAAAACTCTATTAAAAATATTTTTCTTTCTCCCCCTGTGTGTGTGCAAGCACAGATATCCATCCAATTTTATGATACGACTCAAGAAAGAAAAAAATATAGAACAAAATGAAAAACCACTATAATCCTAGTCTACCTAGTCTTAAGTTGATTAGAATTGCAAGTGAACAATGGACTGATTTCCTAAAAC
>NW_021472156.1:0-802 GCF_001605985.2 Dendrobium catenatum | reverse complement strand
TCATAGTAGCTCTGTGTGTCTGTTTTGAGTTGAAATACTGAAGCAAATTCCAAAGCCAGATCCTGGTTTGTTTGTTCGTTCCGGTCGCGGCCCGGTGCGGGCTAGATCCGTCTCGGGTCGGGTCGTGACATTTTCTTCCGGGTTTCAATGGGTTGATGGCGAGCTTCACTGAATTAGATTTTTTTTTTCATTTTTTAAATATTTTCGATGTAGTTTATATTCGCCGGAAATATTTCCGATGAATTTTTCATCGGAATTGCACCAGAAATTTTTCCGGCGGAAAGTTTCACGCCGATAACACTTTTCCGACGCGCGTTCAACCGACGTAAATATTTTCGCCGGAAATACTAATTTTCGGCTGATTTTGTCCATTTTCCAACAAAAAATAGATGCCAGAAATTGACGTTTTTCCTGTAGTAATACACCTAATACAAAAATACACTTAAGAAAAATAAAAAACATTAACTTTGTAACATACATATTAACTTTTGCCATGACGCTGCACTTTCTTGAGCATGTTCTTCATTCTTTTGTTCGGTGTATGTTGTAACTGAAAGATTAGTAGCGCATAATAATAAGTATACAAAACATGATGCACGAATAAGTAAACAAAGCATCCAATAATATTTGTAATAATCAAAACATATAGTAGGGCTCCCAAATTGAATTAAACAGCCTTTAGTTTATGGTGTAGGCTTGAATTTATATTATATATGTGTTAATTATTTAATTTATTCTTATGGTGTGAAAAGAATAAGAGACATTATGAGGAACAATTATTACGTCCTTTGACCGAATGGTT
>NW_021472155.1:0-521 GCF_001605985.2 Dendrobium catenatum | reverse complement strand
CAGGATTTTTAGAGGAAGGTCCTCTAGTTAGTTCCTTAGCCATTCTAATCCTTTTGCTTGAGCTTGCCATTTGACAGATTTGGAAAGATGAGAGGATTTGAAAAGGCTTTTGAAGTGAATGAAAATAGAGTTCTAAACCCTTCTATTTAAAGAAAAAATGACCTTTCGTACGTACGAAACTGGTTTCATCCCATACGATCTTGGGTTTGTACGTACGAAATAAAATTTTGTATGTACGAATGAATGCGTCCAAAATGAAATAGCTTTTCATAATCGTGCAAGTTACGAGGCATCCTTTCGTACAGACTTTTTGACCAAATGATCGTACATACAAACAGGTGTTTGTCCAGAATAATCAATTATTTAAGATTATTTTTATAACAGTTTGAAATGTCCCCCACTCAGAATACAACATGTTCGTATGTGCGAACTAAAGGTTTGTACGTATTATCAATAATAAAAACTGATTTTATTCGTATAACCTTTTACATGCATATATACAAATGAATACACATCGTTTG
>NW_021472154.1:0-274 GCF_001605985.2 Dendrobium catenatum | reverse complement strand
GAAAGTTTAATGAACTGCTGTTTTTACTGAGATTTTCTTACTTGTGTTTGCCATCATCAAAACGGGGGAGATTGTTGCAAATCTATTTTCATGACTTATATTTTGATGATTGACAAACACTATTATTCTCTTGGACTACATGTTACTTCTAACTTTTCAAGAATCGAAGATCGAACGAACAAATGAAGCCAGTTCAAGATTGCGTATATTAGGATTGTGTCAGTCTGTACTTTGCTTTTTTTCTTCTTGAGTCTATTTGTAATGTTCAAAGAGA
>NW_021472153.1:0-254 GCF_001605985.2 Dendrobium catenatum | reverse complement strand
TCTCATCTCTCGAGGTGATATACTTTTTCTAACGAGATAATTCGATTTTAGAATTCAATTTTAAGTCTAAAAGAAAACTAATATTTTTAAATATGTTTTCAAAATTCCACCAACATGGCACAACACCACGAATCAATTAATGGCAAACTTAAATTAATCAAATCCTTAAAAATCAGCAATCAAACCTTAAGCAATTTCAATCATAATATCCCATTTTGGATATATCAAAACCGCACGACCTACCCCACACACTT
>NW_021472152.1:0-218 GCF_001605985.2 Dendrobium catenatum | reverse complement strand
GCCATTGATATTCTCACCAACCAAGTTCTCCGTAGCTAAACTTTCAGCTTCCAAAAACAGCACACCATCTTCCTTCGTGGAGCCATTCGTCTTAACATTATTAGATAAAGGATACTGTAAATCAACATCAATGTGAGGAATTATATAAGAAGAATAAACAACAGTTTTCAGCACCAGAGGGTTTTCATTAGTATCATGAACATTACTATCATTAATAA
>NW_021472151.1:0-288 GCF_001605985.2 Dendrobium catenatum | reverse complement strand
TAAGATTTTGGAACTTATATAAAATTTTGATTAAACAGTGTAAGGGCATGCTATGGACTTCATTATGGGTAGGGGTGTCAATATTTGACACGACCTAAAAATCCGACTCGAACTCGACCGAAAAATTTCGGGTTAGGGTCAACCCAAAACCAAAACGGGTCGGGTTCAGGTTTACCAAATAACCCGAAATTGAAGTTTTTTTTTCCCGAAAACCCGTTTTTGATCTGGAAACCCGAGATTGAATCATTTTTACCCGATTTTGACCCGAAAATCGAAGATTAACCCTTT
>NW_021472150.1:0-209 GCF_001605985.2 Dendrobium catenatum | reverse complement strand
GATCTCGACGATCGCGAGCGGGAAATCAAAATCTTCTGTCACTTTCGACTACGAGTCGAGCGGGACATCAAAATCCTAATCCATGGAACTGGCCTTGGGACGACGAGTTCGAGAAGACGTCGGAGAATATATGGACGACAACGTCCTTCATTTTCGATTGCTAGCTCGAGTCCTCGGAACGACGTCGCCAGAGTTTGTGAAGAAGACGG
>NW_021472149.1:0-312 GCF_001605985.2 Dendrobium catenatum | reverse complement strand
CAAAATCTAAAAGCTTAAAAAATAATCATATAGAAAGCAAAGAGAAAACAAAACAATCTAGAACAACACAGAGCTAGCACACAACAAAAAATAATACAAAACATTTTAAGAAATTATAAAGCAGCAAGTTTATGCAATTATGAGATGCGAGCCTCCATATGTCCAATTTATCCTATGCTCCCATGAGGTCTTTGGTGAGAGCACACCTGCAAAACTCAACAACAGTCAGACATAGGAACCCAAATAGGTTTGGGTCCCTTCTCATAAAAAGTATTGTGTAATGCATGTGTGCTATGCTGTGAATTATGCAAT
>NW_021472148.1:0-391 GCF_001605985.2 Dendrobium catenatum | reverse complement strand
CAAAGGAACCTCCCTATGATATTGACTTGCAAATAAGTGTATAATTTTCATGTAAATATAGAAGATTAATATGGAATGACAGTAGCAACCCACTAGCCAACATGCATGAAGAGGTTAGTGATGAATACTGGTCACCGATAGTCGGCAACTGACTTGCAAATCAACATATCAAATCCATCTACAAGTGATGATGGTGGATGTGCAACATATGTGATAATCCCACTACAAATGTATCTGAAGAAATTCCAATAAGTATAAATGCCTGCAGTGCACGATAGCTCGATTGCAGGAAGTTACAAATTACCCATAGCGCAATGCTACGATTCACCTATAAGAAAAATCAGGGAATCAATAGTAAAAACTACGGGCCACTGAAACACAGCACCACACC
>NW_021472147.1:0-556 GCF_001605985.2 Dendrobium catenatum | reverse complement strand
AACACTTTAAAATAAATATTATTGATATTTTTTTTCTTATTTTAATTTATATGATATTTTTTTCCTCATTATTAAGCTTTGGAGAGTTGGCAAGGTAGGAACAAACAAAATCTAATTTGTATGATTGTATCACATTAATTATGATACGCATATGGTTGGTGAGAAATAATCTTTTGTATTAGTTTCATAATTAGGACTTAAATTAATAAGGAAATGCAAGTGTACCACTCACATGTTTGAACCTTACCACCGACCACAATAAAAAATAGGTGAAACTTCATTAAAAGTTAATTTTTTTATGTCGAATCTAAATTAGACTGTAATATTATATGCGTAATATAATGAAAATTTAGAACAAAGAGCATATTAGGCATCAAGATCCTATTTACTCATTAAAAATTTGGCTTGAGAGAGATTTTTTTATATTATTTATATTATATGCGTAATATAATGAAAACTTAGATTAAAGAGGGTATTAGGCATGAAGATCCTATTTACTCATTAGAAATTTGGCTTGAGAGAGATTATTTTTTTATATTATTTATATTATATGCGT
>NW_021472146.1:0-498 GCF_001605985.2 Dendrobium catenatum | reverse complement strand
CGCCACCTGGTTGTTGTGTCCGGCTTTGTGCTTGAGCACATAATGGAACGCTGACAGAAATTCGGACCACTGTGCGTGTCGCGCTTTCAGCTTCTTCTGATGGTTTAAAAACCGTAATGCTTCATGATCAGAGTATAACACAAACTCATTTGCCAACAAATAATGATTCCAGTGTTGTAATGCTCGAACGATTGCGTAAAATTCCTTATCATACGTAGAATATTTCCGACGAGCTTCACTTAATTTTTCACTGAAATAGGCCACCGGATGTCCACCTTGTGTAAGAACAGCTCCAACTCCCAGGTTAGAAGCATCGCATTCAACTTCAAAAGCTTGTGAGAAGTTAGGGAGTACCAATGTAGGGGCCGAGGACAATTGTAATTTTAATGCTTCGAAACTCTGTTGAGCTTCTGGACTCCACACGAAGCGATCAGCCTTCAATAATTCAGTCATGGGAGCCGCCACTGAACTGAAATTTTTGATGAACCTTCTATAAAA
>NW_021472145.1:0-419 GCF_001605985.2 Dendrobium catenatum | reverse complement strand
ACAAAGGTGAATCATATAGTACAAAGGGAACAGGAAATTGGTCTTTTTGGGAGTTCAATGAGGAAAGTGTATGATTATCAGGAAACACCTTAAACTGGTTTTTTTTATTTTTTATTGATTTTGATTATTTTTGGAATTTTTATTTTTTTTTGTTTTTGTTTTTATAATTTTTAATTTTTTTCTTTTGTATCATGCATGAATATCTATGACACCAAGTTTTTTCCTCAAGGTGCTAATGGTCTCATAAGCTAGTGGTTTTATGAATATATGTCTGCCAATTAATCTCCTGTAGCTATAAAATGCAATTTTGTCTCCTTTAGCTACATGATCTCTTATGAAGTGATATCTAATATCTATATGTTTTATTCGGGAGTGGTTAATTAGATTTTTGGATATACAAATTACACTAGTGTTGTCAC
>NW_021472144.1:0-663 GCF_001605985.2 Dendrobium catenatum | reverse complement strand
TGAAGTTTTGATACTATATGTGGAGGTTGAGGAAATTTAGAATGATATTAATTTGGATGAAGACATATTGAGTGAAATTCGTGATTCAGTCGTACTAGATCACGTACATGAGATGCATGATGCTGCGGGGATAGCCTTGGCAATCCCAGTTACATATGTCGGGTATGTTATTTTTAAAGGAGATTTTGGTTTTTCTAAAGTAAAATCCTATTCAATATTATCTAATATGATATAAGTATAAATACATATCCACACAAACTCCATACAATAAGAATTTGGCCAGTCCTTCAACACAATCCCAGGGTACTTCTATTTTTAAAGTCAATGATATTATATTATCAGCTCCTACTATCAATGATGAAGGATATGAGACAATGAGCAATGGTTCAAGTGATGATGAGGATGAAGAGTTTGATGATATCTTCCATGATTTTATTGTAACTAATGTAGGTGTTCAGCCAAATACCAATGATATTATTCATGATTACTGTACAAGGAATGCAAATACAGAAGAGGGCATGACATCTAATAATGAATATGCTGAGATTCCTAAGACTACACGTCAATGGAATGCGGATATTGCACCGGATAATAGTAATGTTTTTAGCATCACAGATGATGAATTTATCATTCCAAATGAATTGGTAGAAAATATATGTTTCC
>NW_021472143.1:0-222 GCF_001605985.2 Dendrobium catenatum | reverse complement strand
ATTCTTCTATTTTTTCTACGAAACAATTACAATTTTTCAGAAAAAGTTATGATGAAAAGAAGATTTTTGCAACAAGATCTACTAAATGTGTGGTAGTTAAAAAAAAAATTATCCAACATGTTAATGAAAAAATTTATAATACGCACAAAAGCATTCAAAAAGTTTATTTTATTACAAAAGTTTCATGACTAATTTTACAAAGAATTACAATAGTCCCGAATA
>NW_021472142.1:0-234 GCF_001605985.2 Dendrobium catenatum | reverse complement strand
TTATAGTTATCAGAGTGTTATTTTGGGAGAGATTGATAAATGAGAGAAATGGTCGAGAGAAAGAAGGAAAAAGGTTTGTAGGATTTTCTTCCAGATTTTTTTTGTATAAATTTCTTTCGTTTACTTCGTTTAAAATGAACAATATATTTCTTAAAGGTAGAGGAAGAGAATTGAAGCAAAGAGAGAGAATTTTGGAAGAAGAAGGATTTTTGGGAGATTTGGAAAATCCCATTG
>NW_021472141.1:0-318 GCF_001605985.2 Dendrobium catenatum | reverse complement strand
AGATATCCTCAAATAATTCTTTATGATCAAGATACTCTTAACAAAAGGACTATAAGGTCAACATGAAGTGGATAAGATGGTTAGTAAGACCACATCAAAGATATTATCAATCAAAAAGTCAAAACAGTTATTTCTTTTGAAACTATTGAAACCTTGGTAGGTAAAGGGTGTCTCACATATTTACAAAACTGCAATGCAAGTCACCACATATTCACTAATTTTTGGAATTGGGGCAATATTACCTCTTGAGGTTGAGCTAGCGTCTCTTCGTATTACTGTTCAATACGAATTAACCAAAGAAGAAAATAATCTTCTACG
>NW_021472140.1:0-295 GCF_001605985.2 Dendrobium catenatum | reverse complement strand
TTTTTCCGGCGACAACTTAACCGCCGAAAAACCGCCGGTAAACTACAAAACCGCTGGAAAAGGTTCAATTTCCGCATGAAAAAGCTGCCGGAAATGAGTAATTTTCCTGTAGTGGATGAAACCACAGACGAAGAATATGCCATAGAAGGAGAAAAGAGGAAACCAAAGACAAATCGAGGAGATCTGTAGAGACAGATCAAGGAGATCTGTAGAGAGGAGAACTCCGGAAACCCTAGACGAAGCAGCGAAGAAGAGGAGAGGCTGGAGAGCTACGGCGCGTGAAATGAAAATGGTT
>NW_021472139.1:0-236 GCF_001605985.2 Dendrobium catenatum | reverse complement strand
CCGACACACGATCTGGAGTTAGCTGCTGTTGTTTTTGTTCTGAAAATTTGGCGTCATTATCTGTGTGGCGTCAGATGTGAGATTTTCACTGATCATAAGAGCCTGAAGTACATTTTCACTCAGAAGGATTTGAATTTGAGACAGAGAAGATGGCTTGAGTTGATCAAGGACTATGATTTGACCATTCAGTATCAGCCTGGGAAGGCGAATGTGGTAGCAGACGCTCTGAGCAGGAA
>NW_021472138.1:0-1538 GCF_001605985.2 Dendrobium catenatum | reverse complement strand
AGTTATCTAGAGTTCAGGTATGTTGGGGGTTTGAAAAAGAATATTTTAATTGAAATTTAAATATTAGTGAATTAGGTCCATTTTAGTTATTTCAATTTGTTGATCAGTTTTAAGTGCTTAGGGTATTCATATTTGAAGTTTAAGTTGCATTGGCCAATTTTAGAAAGTCCCTGGTCCTCCTAGGTACTAAGCTAAGGGTCCAAAAAGTCAGTATGGGAAATAGGCCAGGTTTGAGATTCCTAACACCTTAAAAAAATACTAGACCTTAAGAGAAGAAGTTATCCAGGTAGTACACTAAGATTGGAGTTTTCTAAGCAAAGTTATGAATTTTCTAAGTTTTGGGTCCTAAATGAACTAAGGTTGACCAAAAAGTTGACTTTCTAATCTAGGCCAGTTTCTGCAAACCTAAGATTTTTAATGAATACTATAACCTAATAGGAGTCCAATGCAAGTGAGTTTACCCAATTTGGAATTTTCTATAATTAGTTATGGATTTTCTAAGTCCGAGGTATTTATGGAATTTCTAAATTTCTTAATAAAGGGCTGATTTCATCGTTTTGATCCAAATCAACTCCAAATAGATTGGTATCACCCCCAAAGGTTAGTAATGACCAGAGAAGGTGTTCCCAAGTCTTTGGAGAAAATTTGAAATTTTTAATAATTTTTTATGCATTATTAGGGGCGAAATGGTGATTTCCACCTATGGTCAAATTATGGGTCAACCTAGAGTCAAACTTAGGAACCCTATTTATCTAAAATCAAGGGCCAGATTTTGAACAAATAAAGATATTATGGGTAATTTTCTGACATAAATGTATTTATTGTAATTTTCAGAAGGTCTCGGGGCCTTATTTAGCAGGTTAATTAATGTTGGTTAACTAAATAATCTAGCAAGCCCTAAAAATTCCTATAAAATTATGAGAAGCTTATGATGTCACTAAGTTTAAGTTTTAAAATTTTCATATCAATTCGGGATCTATTCTAGCTCCTAGAAAACTTTTAAGTTCGCTAGATTGATCCTTAATTATTGTCCTTAGGGTGTCACTACGTTTTAGGAGTTAAGAGTGATATTTTATCTAACCCTCAAGGTGATAAATGCAGGGAATACATAAACAAAATAAACACGCCATGTCCTTAAATCTAGGAGAACTTAAATTAAGTGCTCGTGGTGCATCATATACATGCAAACTACGAATAATAAGAAAGTAAAGACACCTAAAGAAAGTATTAATGAATGATTGAGACTCAACCATTCACTAACCCACTCCCCCATGATTACTATTCACATATAGAAGTCAAGTTTAAAGTTTCATGAAATAGCAGATCTCCCAAAATTAGGATTTAATTATAAGTAATTTTAAAATAGTTTCAAAATACTTATAAATATAAATATACATTTTTGGAAAATAGAATAATTAAAAAGTAAGTCAATTCATAATACATAGATATAGGGAGACCCACTGACCACTCAATCGAGGCTCCGAAACGATTTGGAAATAGATTGTATCTTTAAATAATTACTATTATAAATGATATTA
>NW_021472137.1:0-222 GCF_001605985.2 Dendrobium catenatum | reverse complement strand
GAGCAGGGCCCCGGCATACAACCTCGGAAAGGTCTCATATCCTTAGTGGATTCTCCCGACCTCTTCCACACAGGTTAACGTCGTCGAGCAAAGCCTCCGACATACAACCTCGGAAAGGTCCTACATCCTTGGTGGATTCTCCCGGCCTCTTCCACACAGGTTAACGTCGTCGAGCAGGGCTCCGGCATACAACCTCGGAAAGGTCTCACATCCTTAGTGGAT
>NW_021472136.1:0-1240 GCF_001605985.2 Dendrobium catenatum | reverse complement strand
GGTAATTGAGAAGACCACACATGTTGTATTTGATGAAATAGAAAATGTAGAAGAGCCAGTTGTTGAAGAGGATGAGATAGAGATTAACTCCCAAAAGATTGATAAAATAAATTTAGAAGAAAATTAGAGAAAAAAAATCCAGTGCCTAAAGATTTGAGATATTCTAAAAATCACCCAAAGGAATTGATTATAAAAGAACCTAGTGAGGGTGTTAGGACAAGGAATGGACTGAATAAAGAAGTCAAATATTCATCCTTTATTTTAATGATATAACCCACAAATATTGATCAAACACTTTTAGATGAATTTTGAATATTGACTATGCAAGAAGAATTAAATCAATTTTTAAGAAATAAAGTTTGGGAATTAACTGTAAGGCCAAAGGATCAAAGTGTAGTAGGAACTAAGTGGGTATTCAAGAACAAAATGAATGACTCAGGTGTAATCATTAGAAATAAGGCTAGATTGGTAGTTAAAGGGTATAATCAAATTGAAGGGATTGATTTTGAGGAGATTTTTGCCCCTGTAGCTAGACTTGAACCAATTAGGGTTTTGTTAGCCTTTGCCTGTTTTAGAGAATTAAATTATATCAAATGGATGTTAAAAGTGCCTTTTTAAATAGGATAATTCAAGAAAATGTTTTTGTAGAACAACCTCCAGGCTTTAAAAATTCTAAATACCCAAAACATGTTTTTAAATTGAAAAAGATATTATATGGATTGAAACAGGCACTTAGGGCTTTGTATGAGAGATTGAGCACCTTCCTACTTGAGAAAGCTTTTGAAAAAGGAAGTATGGACACAACTCTCTTTTTAAAGTAATTGGGATAAGATATACTCATTGTACAAATCTATGTTGATGATATCATCTTTGGATCTACAAATAAAAATCTTTGTAATGATTTTTCTAAAATAATGAGTAGTGAATTTGAGATGAGCTAATAGAAGATTTGAGTTACTTTCCAGGCTTTAGCATTAAGAAAATTGAGGAAAGTATATTTCTTAGTCGGTCAAAATATTTTAAGGACATCCTCAAAAAGTTTGAAATAGAAAAAGCTAAATCTGTTAGTACACCTATGAGTTCCTCAGTTTAGTTGGATAAGGACCCTAAGGGAAAATCTATTAATCAAAAGAAATTTAGAGAGATAATTGGATCTTTGCTTTACTTGACATCTAGCCAACTTGATATCATGTTTAGTGTTTATTTATGTGCTAGATTTCAATCAAATCCAAAAGAATCA
>NW_021472135.1:0-223 GCF_001605985.2 Dendrobium catenatum | reverse complement strand
AATTATAAACACATTAATATAAATCCATAGAGTAAAATAAAGAAAAAAGTCCACGACAAGTGTCGTAAAAGTACAATCCAGGGTCTATAGAAAGGTAATGGTGGCTAGGCCCCACCGACAATAACCTGGATTCTGATCATACTAAATGACGCAAGTCTTAAAAGCAAGGCATTTTGTCTTCAAGTCTTCATCTTCAAGTGGATCATCCTCTTCTAGATCATCT
>NW_021472134.1:0-266 GCF_001605985.2 Dendrobium catenatum | reverse complement strand
GAAAACCCTTTGCCTAGAGATTTGAGATATTCTAAAACATTTTGATTATCGGTGAACCTAGTGAGGGTGTTAGAACTAGGTGTGGATTAAACAAGGAAGTCAATCATTCAGCCTTTATTTCAACTATAGAACCCACTAATATTGATCAAGAACTTTCTGATGAATTTTGGATATTGGCTATGCAAGAAGAGCTGAATCAATTTGTAAGAAATAAAGTTTGGAAATTAATTTCAAGGCCAAAAGATCAAAGCATAGTTGGAACTAAG
>NW_021472133.1:0-318 GCF_001605985.2 Dendrobium catenatum | reverse complement strand
CGTCCAGGCTGATTTAAATATCATCCTGGCCGATCAGTACAAAATAAGCTCACTCAGTTGGGGTGATTCATAACGATTAGAAAAAAAATTGATTACATCGTCCAGGCCGATACAATATCGTCCTGGCTGATTAGTTCAAATCCAAATACAATCATCCTGAACATGGCCCTGAATAGAGTCTTGCTGATGTAAATCATCCAGGACATCATCCTGGGGAATTTTGCGATCGGCCCAACCGATGTGATTGTATCAATCATCCTTAATTGCTTTCCATAATTGCCAGATTAATTTAGGAATAATTGTGCTGTATCATCCAAG
>NW_021472132.1:0-251 GCF_001605985.2 Dendrobium catenatum | reverse complement strand
TTCAAACTCCTTTCAATTTGAAAGGAAGAGATATATTAAATGTGGCATTTGTTAATCAAAATTTTAAAAGGATATTTGGGGAACCTGATTTGACACTATCGCCTCATAGGAAATCCCAGGGCAGAAGGTCAAAATCAGGACAATTAAATTAGCGAAAAAAATGAAAGGTAGAACCTCTCCTTTAATGTTTTAAAATTCATTGTTTAAATGTTGTCCACACTCCCCCAAGGAAGAAATGGGTCGAGGGACCA
>NW_021472131.1:0-264 GCF_001605985.2 Dendrobium catenatum | reverse complement strand
AAGCAAAGTTTTGAGTTTATGGATTTAGGGTTTTTCCTCAATCATGATATTTTTGATCCCCATGGTTTTCATAGGTTGTAGGGAGGATTTTAGAAGCAAATACATGAATTTTGCATGAAAAACCATATTTTCTAATTTTTGATTTATTTAATTCCGAAAATTGAATTTATTTTAGTGATGTTTTGAAGGTAAGGAAGGGTGTTGTATGCTTAGAATCTAAAGATTTAGCCTAAACTTTTAATGAGAGAAAATGGGTTGAGAGAT
>NW_021472130.1:0-298 GCF_001605985.2 Dendrobium catenatum | reverse complement strand
GAAGGAACCAATGAAGTAAAATAATCTCGTTTGAATGATCTCTTGCATGACTACGAAATTTTTCGTATGAAACCCTCTGTATCTATTTCTGACATGTATATAAGGTTTACTCAAATTTTTACTTCATTGCATGCCTTAGGAAGAGAACTTTCGAATTTTGTAAAAATAAACAAAATTTTGAGATGCTTGCCTTCATCTTTTGATGCTAAAATCACTGCTATAACTGAATATAAGGATTTAAACACGTATTCAATTGATAATTTACTTGGCTCACTCATTGCTTACAAGCAAGGGGTGA
>NW_021472129.1:0-271 GCF_001605985.2 Dendrobium catenatum | reverse complement strand
AACTCGTTAGATTATGAGTTAGCTCGTTTAAATATATTAATATAAAATACACAAAATGCATGTATACTAGAATTTAGGAGTTGAGGTAGGAAGTTATTAAAAATATTTAAATATTATAACTAAGTTCGTTATATTAAGTAATTCTTTTGTATTTCTCTTTTAATTTTTCATTCTTTTTTATCATTTTATTATGTTAATTGTTTGAAACATAATCACTTTCTTATATCTTTTAAAATAAATGAGGAAGCTTATAAGCTAGCTCGAACTCGTA
>NW_021472128.1:0-232 GCF_001605985.2 Dendrobium catenatum | reverse complement strand
CTCGGAGTGAATCCCACTACAGAGTTCAGAGAGACTTTTGCCACATCAGGTGCAACTTCTCCTCCTCTTCAGATCTGCTCCCACCTCCCTCCTCCCTCCTCCCTCCTCGTCTTCCTCGTCTTCACAGACAAGGAGAACCTGAAGAGTTTGGTCCTTGCACCTATGCCCTGGCATGTACTTCTCATTACATTTGAATCACAACCCCTTTGTCCTCTTATCCTGCATCTCCTTC
>NW_021472127.1:0-218 GCF_001605985.2 Dendrobium catenatum | reverse complement strand
TCTCCCTTCCTGTAGGGGTGGAAGTTACGGCATTTTGATTAGAAGCAGTAAAGGGAGCTCGCTTGTATGAAGGTAACTTTCTCCCTTTCGAAACACTTCTTCGGCCAAGTCCTGTAGTTTAGCCTACCCGAGAGAAAGAGAGAGGGAGAGGAATTATAAAGTAATTATAATTATTTTTTTTATCATTATGATTAATTAAAATTTAATTTTAATTAAAT
>NW_021472126.1:0-441 GCF_001605985.2 Dendrobium catenatum | reverse complement strand
TTTAATAGGACACAATGGAGAAAAAGGATTAATGTAGTCGACCCCATGTAGTGGGATAAAGGTTTGATGTTGTTGTTGTTGCTATTAAATGTATCTTCTTGGTTATGGAGAACAAGATATTCAAATTCAAGAAAATTTGTAATTTTCTATTGTATCTTCTTCATTTTACTTATGTAGAACAAGGTGTTCACATTCAAGAAAATTTGTAATTTTTTTTATTTTTAAATTATAAATGAAATTTAAATTTTAAAGTTAATTTAGTTATTGGAAGTTGGTGGTGAGTAGTTTGTAATGAAGTTAATCGGAAGTATTAATTCATGCGGCCAATCTTTTACCATGTAAAGCCAAGTCATAGAGTTGTCAACAATTTAAATTTATTTTTATATTCATATAAATAATGATGCTTGTATATTTATGCACGTGCACACACACACTGATACA
>NW_021472125.1:0-326 GCF_001605985.2 Dendrobium catenatum | reverse complement strand
CCATAAGACCTATATAACCAAAATTCTTTGGGCTACATCTAAAAGAGGCCATAAGTCCCATTATCAGGGCAACTCCTAATTGGAGCTATAAGCCCCACTATATAAATTCTTCAGGCAACTCCTAATTGGAGCCGTAAGCCCCAAACTAAATAAGTTATCAGGAAACTCCTAATTGGAGCCATTAGCCCCAAACTAAATAAGTTACCGGGAAACTCCTAATAGGATTCATAAGCCAAAAAACTAAATAAATTAACGGGAAACTCCTAATTGGAGTCATAAGCCCCAAACTAAATAAATTAACGAGCAACACTTAATTAGAGCCATAA
>NW_021472124.1:0-494 GCF_001605985.2 Dendrobium catenatum | reverse complement strand
AATTATCAGAATTTTTAAAATTAAACCAATTTTTATATAAAAAAAAAAACTTCTTATTTTTAATCTTTTCTTGCATGTTTGGATTCCACCAACTATTTTTACTATTAGGAGCTTCTCCAATTTTTATATTCTTTCTCTAACAAAAAATAAAAAAATAATGTTTATGTCACCCAAAATATAGTTGAATCTGACATTCAGTTGGAGCTCGCAGTGACTATAAATGCTTGTTTGACTTTTAGTCGGAGATACCCCTAGCGGGTCGGTTCGATTCAATTCAGTTTGATTCGAAATGAGTCAAGTGATCTATAGGGCTAGCACCAAGTCAAGCCAATTTGATTTGAAAATAATTTAGTGATTACTTCAAATTTATCGTTTGCAAGTGAAACATAACTTGAATGATGAGTTAGCTCAAAACATATTTCAAACAAGTACCTCATAATAGATTTGAAATTCTATTTGAGTATGAAATGACCCACTATTTTTTATAATTGAGT
>NW_021472123.1:0-290 GCF_001605985.2 Dendrobium catenatum | reverse complement strand
TATTTTTGCTCATCTTTCTCACTTTAAGACTACCACACAGACCCCGGCACTTCCAGTCATCCCTGTTCCCCCTGCCACCCAGGTAGTGGGTTCAGATGTCCCTTCCACCTCCACCTCCGGCCTTAAGAGAAGGGCCAGGAGGAATAGGAATCGGAGACTTTGTTTAGCTGCGTCTGAGGCAGAGAGGCAGCAGATGGCAGATGCGATAGCTCACCAGGGGCTAGTTCAGAGAGCAGTGGCTCCCAGGCAGTGGAGACCACGACCAGTTACAGTAGTATCCACCCAAGATG
>NW_021472122.1:0-273 GCF_001605985.2 Dendrobium catenatum | reverse complement strand
CCAACATTTATCCCGAGGCAACAAGAAACGAGAAGTAAAAGGGGGAAAGAGAGGTAGAGGGAGAAAGAAAATTTTGCTTTTCAACAATTTCTCTTTCATATTCTAGTTAAAACCTAACTAACTCATTCTCTAACACTCATACTTCTCATCTCTCAAAATACTTCAACTTTTAACAATCACACTTCTTTTCTACAAAAATTTCACCTTTCCAAAATATACAAAAATCACTTTTACACAGTTCAACTTTCAATATAAGCATACATCTTACCAAAA